>NW_026948601.1:0-98906 GCF_035770615.1 Melospiza melodia melodia
TGCTTTACGGGCCGTATTTACGACAGTCGCGCTTACGGCCGTATTTACGACAGTCGCGCTTTACGGCACCTTTTGCGACAGTCGCGATTTACGGCCGTATTCTACGGACAGTCGCGCTTTACGGCCGTATTTACGACAGTCGCGCTTTACGGCCCGTATTTACGGCAGTCGCGCTTTACGGCCGTATTTACGACAGTCGCGCTTTACGGCCGTATTTACGACAGTCGCGCTTTACGGCCGTATTTACGACAGTCGCGCTTTACGGCCGTATTTACGACAGTCGCGCTTTACGGCCGTATTTACGGACAGTCGCGCTTTACGGCCGTATTTACGGCAGTCGCGCTTTACGCCGTATTTACGACAGTCGCGCTTTACGGCCGTATTTACGACAGTCGCGCTTTACGGCACCTTTTACGACAGTCGCGCTTTACGGCCGTATTTACGACAGTCGCGCTTTACGGCCGTATTTACGACAGTCGCGCTTTACGGCCGTATTTACGACAGTCGCGCTTTACGGCCGTATTTACGACAGTCGCGCTTTACGGCCGTATTTACGGCAGTCGCGCTTTACGGCCGTATTTACGACAGTCGCGCTTTACGGCCGTATTTACGACAGTCGCGCTTTACGGCCGTATTTACGACAGTCGCGCTTTACGGCCGTATTTACGACAGTCGCGCTTTACGGCCGTATTTACGGCAGTCGCGCTTTACGGCCGTATTTACGGCAGTCGCGCTTTACGGCCGTATTTACGGCAGTCGCGCTTTACGGCCGTATTTACGACAGTCGCGCTTACGGCCGTATTTACGACAGTCGCGCTTTACGGCCGTTTTTACGGCAGTCGCGCTTTACGGCCGTATTTACGACAGTCGCGCTTTACGGCCGTATTTACGACAGTCGCGCTTTACGGCCGTATTTACGGCAGTCGCGCTTTACGGCCGTATTTACGGCAGTCGCGCTTTACGGCCGTATTTACGGCAGTCGCGCTTTACGGCCGTATTTACGACAGTCGCGCTTTACGGCCGTATTTACGGCAGTCGCGCTTTACGGCACCTTTTACGACAGTCGCGCTTACGGCCGTATTTACGACAGTCGCGCTTTACGGCCGTATTTACGGCAGTCGCGCTTTACGGCCGTATTTACGGCAGTCGCGCTTTACGGCACCTTTTACGACAGTCGCGCTTTACGGCACTTTTACGACAGTCGCGCTTTACGGCCGTATATACGGCAGTCGCGCTTTACGGCCGTATTTACGACAGTCGCGATTTACGGCCGTATTTACGACAGTCGCGCTTTACGGCCGTATTTACGACAGTCGCGCTTTACGGCCGTATTTACGACAGTCGCGCTTTACGGCACCTTTTGCGACAGTCGCGATTTACGGCCGTATTTACGACAGTCGCGCTTTACGGCCGTATTTACGCAGTCGCGATTTACGGCCGTATTTACGGCAGTCGCGCTTTACGGCCGTATTACGACAGTCGCGCTTTACGGCGTATTTACGACAGTCGCGATTTACGGCCGTATTTACGGCAGTCGCGCTTACGGCCGTATTTACGACAGTCGCGCTTTACGGCCGTATTTACGACAGTCGCGCTTTACGGCCGTATTTACGGCAGTCGCGCTTTACGGCCGTATTTACGACAGTCGCGCTTTACGGCCGTATTTACGACAGTCGCGCTTTACGGCCGTATTTACGACAGTCGCGCTTTACGGCCGTATTTACGGCAGTCGCGCTTTACGGCCGTATTTACGGCAGTCGCGCTTTACGGCCGTATTTACGACAGTCGCGCTTTACGCCTCGTATTTACGACAGTCGCGATTTACGGCCGTATTTACGACAGTCGCGCTTTACGGCCGTATTTACGGCAGTCGCGATTTACGGCCGTATTTACGACAGTCGCGCTTTACGGCCGTATTTACGACAGTCGCGCTTTACGGCCGTATTTACGACAGTCGCGCTTTACGGCCGTATTTACGGCAGTCGCGCTTTACGGCCGTATTTACGGCAGTCGCGCTTTACGGCCGTATTTACGACAGTCGCGCTTTACGGCCGTATTTACGGCAGTCGCGCTTTACGGCACCTTTTACGACAGTCGCGCTTTACGGCCGTATTTACGACAGTCGCGCTTTACGGCCGTATTTACGGCAGTCGCTATTTACGGCCGTATTTACGACAGTCGCGCTTTACGGCCGTATTTACGACAGTCGCGATTTACGGCCGTATTTACGGCAGTCGCGCTTTACGGCCGTATTTACGACAGTCGCGCTTTACGGCCGTATTTACGGCAGTCGCGCGCTTTACGGCACCTTTTACGACAGTCGCGCTTTACGGCCGTATTTACGACAGTCGCGCTTTACGGCCGTATTTACGACAGTCGCGATTTACGGCCGTATTTACGACAGTCGCGCTTTACGGCCGTATTTACGACAGTCGCGCTTTACGGCCGTATTTACGACAGTCGCGATTTACGGCCGTAATTACGACAGTCGCGCTTTACGCCGTATTTACGGCAGTCGCGCTTTACGGCACCTTTTACGACAGTCGCGCTTTACGGCCGTAATTACGACAGTCGCGTTTTACGGCCGTATTTACGACAGTCGCGCTTTACGGCCGTATTTACGACAGTCGCGATTTACGGCCGTATTTACGACAGTCGCGCTTTACGGCCGTATTTACGACAGTCGCGCTTTACGGCCGTATTTACGACAGTCGCGCTTTACGGCACCTTTTACGACAGTCGCGATTTACGGCCGTATTTACGACAGCCGCGCTTTACGGCAGTATTTACGACAGTCGCGCTTTAGGGCCGTATTTACGACAGTCGCGCTTACAGCCGTCTTTACGACAGTCGCGCTTTACGGCCGTATTTACGACAGTCGCGCTTTACGGCACCTTTTACGACAGTCGCGCTTTACTGCACCTTTTACGACAGTCGCGCTTTACGGCCGTATTTACGACAGTCGCGCTTTACGGCCGTATTTACGGCAGTCGCGCTTTACGGACGTATTTACGACAGTCGCGCTTTACGGCACCTTTTACGACAGTCGCGATTTACGGCCGTATTTACGACAGTCGCGCTTTACGGCACCTTTTACGACAGTCGCGCTTTACGGCAGTATTTACGACAGTCGCGCTTTACGGCTGTATTTACGGCAGTCGCGCTTTACGGCCGTATTTACGACAGTCGCGCTTTTACGGCCGTATTTACGACAGTCGCGCTTTACGGCCGTATTTAAGACAGTCGCGCTTTACGGCCGTATTTACGGCAGTCGCGCTTAACGGCCGTATTTACGACAGTCGCGATTTACGGCCGTATTTACGACAGTCGCGCTTTACGGCCATATTTACGACAGTCGCGCTTTACGGCCGTATTTACGGCAGTCGCGCTTTACGGCCGTATTTACGGCAGTCGCGCTTTACGGCCGTATTTACGACAGTCGCGCTTTACGGCGTATTTACGACAGTCGCGCTTTACGGCCGTATTTACGGCAGTCGCGCTTCACGGCACTTTTACGACAGTCGCGCTTTACGGCCGTATTTACGACAGTCGCGCTTTACGGCCGTATTTACGACAGTCGCGATTTACGGCCGTATTTACGACAGTCGCGCTTTACGGCCGTATTTACGGCAGTCGCGCTTTACGGCCATATTTACGACAGTCGCGCTTTACGGCCGTATTTACGGACAGTCGCGATTTACGCCGTATTACGACAGTCGCGCTTTACGGCCGTATTTACGGCAGTCGCGCTTTACGGCCGTATTTACGGCAGTCGCGCTTTACGGCCGTCTTTACGAAAGTCGCGATTTACGGCCGTATTTACGACAGTCGCGCTTTACGGCCGTATTTACGGCAGTCGCGCTTTACGGCCGTATTTACGGCAGTCGCGCTTTACGGCCGTATTTACGACAGTCGCGCTTTACGGCCGTATTTACGACAGTCGCGCTTTACGGCCGTATTTACGGCAGTCGCGCTTTACGGCCGTATTTACGGCAGTCGCGCTTTACGGCCGTATTTACGACAGTCGCGCTTTACGGCCGTATTTACGGCAGTCGCGCTTTACGGCACCTTTTACGACAGTCGCGCTTTACGGCCGTATTTACGGCAGTCGCGCTTTACGGCCGTATTTACGACAGTCGCGCTTTACGGCACCTTTTGCGACAGTCGCGATTTACGGCCGTATTTACGGCAGTCGCGCTTTACGGCCGTATTTACGACAGTCGCGATTTACGGCCGTATTTACGGCAGTCGCGCTTTACGGCCGTATTTACGACAGTCGCGCTTTACGGCCGTATTTACGACAGTCGCGATTTACGGCCGTATTTACGGCAGTCGCGCTTTACGGCCGTATTTACGACAGTCGCGCTTTACGGCCGTATTTACGGCAGTCGCGCTTTACGGCCGTATTTACGGCAGTCGCGCTTTACGGCCGTATTTACGACAGTCGCGCTTTACGGCCGTATTTACGACAGTCGCGATTTACGGCCGTATTTACGACAGTCGCGCTTTACGGCCGTATTTACGACAGTCGCGCTTTACGGCCGTATTTACGGCAGTCGCGCTTTACGGCCGTATTTACGACAGTCGCGCTTTACGGCCGTATTTACGACAGTCGCGATTTACGGCCGTATTTACGGCAGTCGCGCTTTACGGCCGTATTTACGGCAGTCGCGATTTACGGCCGTATTTACGACAGTCGCGCTTTACGGCCGTATTTACGACAGTCGCGCTTTACGGCCGTATTTACGACAGTCGCGCTTTACGGCCGTATTTACGGCAGTCGCGCTTTACGGCCGTATTTACGACAGTCGCGCTTTACGGCCGTATTTACGACAGTCGCGATTTACGGCCGTATTTACGACAGTCGCGCTTTACGGCCGTATTTTCGACAGTCGCGCTTTACGGCCGTATTTACGACAGTCGCGATTTACGGCCGTATTTACGACAGTCGCGCTTTACGGCCGTATTTACGACAGTCGCGCTTTACGGCCGTATTTACGACAGTCGCGCTTTACGGCCGTATTTACGGCAGTCGCGCTTTACGGCCGTATTTACGGCAGTCGCGCTATACGGCCGTATTTACGACAGTCGCGCTTTACGGCCGTATTTACGGCAGTCGCGCTTTACGGCACCTTTTACGACAGTCGCGCTTTACGGCCGTATTTACGACAGTCGCGCTTTACGGCCGTATTTACGGCAGTCGCTATTTACGGCCGTATTTACGACAGTCGCGCTTTACGACCGTATTTACGACAGTCGCGCTTTACGGCCGTATTTACGGCAGTCGCGCTTTACGGCACCTTTTTACGACAGTCGCGCTTTACGGCCGTATTTACGACAGTCGCGCTTTACGGCCGTATTTACGACAGTCGCGATTTACGGCGTATTTACGACAGTCGCGCTTTTACGGCCGTATTTACGACAGTCGCGCTTTACGGCCGTATTTACGACAGTCGCGATTTACGGCCGTAATTACGACAGTCGCGCTTTACGGCCGTATTTACGGCAGTCGCGCTTTAACGGCCGTATTTACGACAGTCGCGCTTTACGGCCGTATTACGACAGTCGCGCTTTACGGCCGTATTTACGACAGTCGCGCTTTACGGCACCTTTTGCGACAGTCGCGATTTACGGCCGTATTTACGACAGTCGCGCTTTACGGCCGTATTTACGACAGTCGCGATTTACGGCCGTATTTACGGCAGTCGCGCTTTACGGCCGTATTTACGACAGTCGCGCTTTACGGCCGTATTTACGACAGTCGCGATTTTACGGCCGTATTTACGACAGTCGCGCTTTACGGCCGTATTTACGACAGTCGCGCTTTACGGCCGTATTTACGACAGTCGCGCTTTACGGCCGTATTTACGGCAGTCGCGCTTTACGGCCGTATTTACGACAGTCGCGCTTTACGGCCGTATTTACGGCAGTCGCGCTTTACGGCACCTTTTACGACAGTCGCGCTTTACGGCCGTATTTACGACAGTCGCGCTTTACGGCCGTATTTACGGCAGTCGCGCTTTACGGCCGTATTACGACAGTCGCGCTTTACGGCCGTATTTACGACAGTCGCGCTTACGGCCGTATTTACGGCAGTCGCGCTTTACGGCCGTATTTACGACAGTCGCGCTTTACGGCCGTATTTACGACAGTCGCGATTTACGGCCGTATTTACGACAGTCGCGCTTTACGGCCGTATTTACGACAGTCGCGATTTACGGCCGTATTTACGGCAGTCGCGCTTTACGGCCGTATTTACGGCAGTCGCGCTTTACGGCCGTATTTACGGCAGTCGCGCTTTACGGCCGTATTTACGACAGTCGCGCTTTACGGCCGTATTTACGACAGTCGCGATTTACGGCCGTTTTTACGGCAGTCGCGCTTTACGGCCGTATTTACGACAGTCGCACTTTACGGCCGTATTTACGACAGTCGCGCTTTACGGCCGTATTTACGGCAGTCGCGCTTTAACGGCCGTATTTACGGCAGTCGCGCTTTACGGCCGTATTTACGACAGTCGCGCTTTACGGCTCGTATTTACGACAGTCGCGATTTACGGCCGTATTTACGGCAGTCGCGCTTTACGGCCGTATTTACGACAGTCGCGCTTTACGGCCGTATTTACGACAGTCGCGATTTACGGCCGTATTTACGGCAGTCGCGCTTTACGGCCGTATTTACGACAGTCGCGCTTTACGGCCGTATTTACGACAGTCGCGCTTTACGGCCGTATTTACGGCAGTCGCGCTTTACGGCCGTATTTACGACAGTCGCGCTTTACGGCCGTATTACGACAGTCGCGATTTACGGCCGTATTTACGACAGTCGCGCTTTACGGCCGTATTTACGACAGTCGCGCTTTACGGCCGTATTTACGACAGTCGCGCTTTACGGCCGTATTTACGACAGTCGCGCTTTACGGCCGTATTTACGGCAGTCGCGCTTTACGGCCGTATTTACGACAGTCGCGCTTTACGGCCGTATTTACGGCAGTCGCGCTTACGGCCGTATTTACGACAGTCGCGCTTTACGGCCGTATTTACGACAGTCGCGATTTACGGCCGTATTTACGACAGTCGCGCTTTACGGCCGTATTTACGGCAGTCGCGATTTACGGCCGTATTTACGACAGTCGCGCTTTACGGCCGTATTTACGACAGTCGCGCTTTACGGCGTATTTACGACAGTCGCGCTTTACGGCCGTATTTACGGCAGTCGCGCTTTACGGCCGTATTTACGACAGTCGCGCTTTACGGCCGTATTTACGACAGTCGCGATTTACGGCCGTATTTACGACAGTCGCGCTTTACGGCCGTATTTTCGACAGTCGCGCTTTACGGCGTATTTTACGACAGTCGCGATTTACGGCCGTATTTACGACAGTCGCGCTTTACGGCCGTATTTACGACAGTCGCGCTTTACGGCCGTATTTACGACAGTCGCGCTTTACGGCCGTATTTACGGCAGTCGCGCTTTACGGCCGTATTTACGGCAGTCGCGCTTTACGGCCGTATTTACGACAGTCGCGCTTTACGGCCGTATTTACGGCAGTCGCGCTTTACGGCACCTTTTACGACAGTCGCGCTTACGGCCGTATTTACGACAGTCGCGCTTTACGGCCGTATTTACGGCAGTCGCTATTTACGGCCGTATTTACGACAGTCGCGCTTTACGGCCGTATTTACGACAGTCGCGATTTACGGCCGTATTTACGACAGTCGCGCTTTACGGCCGTATTTACGACAGTCGCGCTTTACGGCCGTTTTACGGCAGTCGCGCTTTACGGCACCTTTTACGACAGTCGCGCTTTACGGCCGTATTTACGACAGTCGCGCTTTACGGCCGTATTTAAGACAGTCGCGCTTTACGGCCGTATTTACGGCAGTCGCGCTTAACGGCCGTATTTACGACAGTCGCGATTTACGGCCGTATTTACGACAGTCGCGCTTTACGGCCATATTTACGACAGTCGCGCTTTACGGCCGTATTTACGGCAGTCGCGCTTTACGGCCGTATTTACGGCAGTCGCGCTTTACGGCCGTATTTACGACAGTCGCGCTTTACGGCCGTATTTACGACAGTCGCAGCTTTACGGCCGTATTTACGGCAGTCGCGCTTCACGGCACCTTTTACGACAGTCGCGCTTTACGGCCGTATTACGACAGTCGCGCTTTACGGCCGTATTTACGACAGTCGCGCTTTACGGCCGTATTTACGACAGTCGCGCTTTACGGCCGTATTTACGGCAGTCGCGCTTTACGGCCATATTTACGACAGTCGCGCTTTACGGCCGTATTTACGACAGTCGCGATTTACGGCCGTATTTACGACAGTCGCGCTTTACGGCCGTATTTACGGCAGTCGCGATTTACGGCCGTATTTACGACAGTCGCGCTTTACGGCCGTATTTACGGCAGTCGCGCTTTACGGCCGTATTTACGGCAGTCGCGCTTTACGGCCGTATTTACGACAGTCGCGCTTTACGGCCGTATTTACGACAGTCGCGCTTTACGGCCGTATTTACGACAGTCGCGCTTACGGCCGTATTACGACAGTCGCGCTTTACGGCCGTATTTACGGCAGTCGCGCTTTACGGCCGTATTTACGACAGTCGCGCTTTACGGCCGTATTTACGGCAGTCGCGCTTTACGGCACCTTTTACGACAGTCGCGCTTTACGGCCGTATTTACGACAGTCGCGCTTTACGGCCGTATTTACGGCAGTCGCGCTTTACCGGCCGTATTTACGACAGTCGCGCTTTACGGCACCTTTTGCGACAGTCGCGATTTACGGCCGTATTTACGGCAGTCGCGCTTTACGGCCGTATTTACGACAGTCGCGATTTACGGCCGTATTTACGGCAGTCGCGCTTTACGGCCGTATTTACGACAGTCAGCGCTTTACGGCCGTATTTACGACAGTCGCGATTTACGGCCGTATTTACGGCAGTCGCGCTTTACGGCCGTATTTACGACAGTCGCGCTTTACGGCCGTATTTACGGCAGTCGCGCTTTACGGCCGTATTTACGGCAGTCGCGGCTTACGGCACCTTTTACGACAGTCGCGCTTTACGGCCGTATTTACGACAGTCGCGATTTACGGCCGTATTTACGACAGTCGCGCTTTACGGCCGTATTTACGACAGTCGCGCTTTACGGCCGTATTTACGGCAGTCGCGCTTTACGGCCGTATTTACGACAGTCGCGCTTTACGGCCGTATTTACGACAGTCGCGATTTACGGCCGTATTTACGGCAGTCGCGCTTTACGGCCGTATTTACGGCAGTCGCGATTTACGGCCGTATTTACGACAGTCGCGCTTTACGGCCGTATTTACGACAGTCGCGCTTTACGGCCGTATTTACGACAGTCGCGCTTTACGGCCGTATTTACGGCAGTCGCGCTTTACGGCCGTATTTACGACAGTCGCGCTTTACGGCCGTATTTACGACAGTCGCGATTTACGGCCGTATTTACGACAGTCGCGCTTTACGGCCGTATTTTCGACAGTCGCGCTTTACGGCCGTATTTACGACAGTCGCGATTACGGCCGTATTTACGACAGTCGCGCTTTACGGCCGTATTTACGACAGTCGCGCTTTACGGCCGTATTTACGGCAGTCGCGCTTTACGGCCGTATTTACGGCAGTCGCGCTTTACGGCCGTATTTACGACAGTCGCGCTTTACGGCCGTATTTACGGCAGTCGCGCTTTACGGCACCTTTTACGACAGTCGCGCTTTACGGCCGTATTTACGACAGTCGCGCTTTACGGCCGTATTTACGGCAGTCGCTATTTACGGCCGTATTTACGACAGTCGCGCTTTACGACCGTATTTACGACAGTCGCGCTTTACGGCCGTATTTACGGCAGTCGCGCTTTACGGCACCTTTTACGACAGTCGCGCTTTACGGCCGTATTTACGACAGTCGCGCTTTACGGCCGTATTTACGACAGTCGCGATTTACGGCCGTATTTACGACAGTCGCGCTTTACGGCCGTATTTACGACAGTCGCGCTTTACGGCCGTATTTACGACAGTCGCGATTTACGGCCGTAATTACGACAGTCGCGCTTTACGGCCGTATTTACGGCAGTCGCGCTTTACGGCCGTATTTACGACAGTCGCGCTTTACGGCCGTATTTACGACAGTCGCGCTTTACGGCCGTATTTACGACAGTCGCGCTTTACGGCACCTTTTGCGACAGTCGCGATTTACGGCCGTATTTACGACAGTCGCGCTTTACGGCCGTATTTACGACAGTCGCGATTTACGGCCGTATTTACGGCAGTCGCGCTTTACGGCGTATTTACGACAGTCGCGCTTTACGGCCGTATTTACGACAGTCGCGATTTACGGCCGTATTTACGACAGTCGCGCTTTACGGCCGTATTTACGACAGTCGCGCTTTACGGCCGTATTTACGACAGTCGCGCTTTACGGCCGTATTTACGGCAGTCGCGCTTTACGGCCGTATTTACGGCAGTCGCGCTTTACGGCCGTATTTACGACAGTCGCGCTTTACGGCCGTATTTACGGCAGTCGCGCTTTACGGCACCTTTTACGACAGTCGCGCTTTACGGCCGTATTTACGACAGTCGCGCTTTACGGCCGTATTTACGGCAGTCGCGCTTTACGGCCGTATTTACGACAGTCGCGCTTTACGGCCGTATTTACGACAGTCGCGCTTTACGGCCGTATTTACGGCAGTCGCGCTTTACGGCCGTATTTACGACAGTCGCGCTTTACGGCCGTATTTACGACAGTCGCGATTTACGGCCGTATTTACGACAGTCGCGCTTTACGGCCGTATTTACGACAGTCGCGATTTACGGCCGTATTTACGGCAGTCGCGCTTTACGGCCGTATTTACGGCAGTCGCGCTTTACGGCCGTATTTACGGCAGTCGCGCTTTACGGCCGTATTTACGACAGTCGCGCTTTACGGCCGTATTTACGACAGTCGCGATTTACGGCCGTTTTTACGGCAGTCGCGCTTTACGGCCGTATTTACGACAGTCGCACTTTACGGCCGTATTTACGACAGTCGCGCTTTACGGCCGTATTTACGGCAGTCGCGCTTTACGGCCGTATTTACGGCAGTCGCGCTTTACGGCCGTATTTACGACAGTCGCGCTTTACGGCCGTATTTACGGCAGTCGCGCTTTACGGCACCTTTTACGACAGTCGCGCTTTACGGCCGTATTTACGACAGTCGCGCTTTACGGCCGTATTTACGGCAGTCGCGCTTTACGGCCGTATTTACGGCAGTCGCGCTTTACGGCACCTTTTACGACAGTCGCGCTTTACGGCACCTTTTACGACAGTCGCGCTTTACGGCCGTATATACGGCAGTCCGCGCTTTACGGCCGTATTTACGACAGTCGCGATTTACGGCCGTATTTACGACAGTCGCGCTTTACGGCCGTATTTACGACAGTCGCGCTTTACGGCCGTATTTACGACAGTCGCGCTTTACGGCACCTTTTGCGACAGTCGCGATTTACGGCCGTATTTACGACAGTCGCGCTTTACGGCGTATTTACGACAGTCGCGATTTACGGCCGTATTTACGGCAGTCGCGCTTTACGGCCGTATTTACGACAGTCGCGCTTTACGGCCGTATTTACGACAGTCGCGATTTACGGCCGTATTTACGGCAGTCGCGCTTTACGGCCGTATTTACGACAGTCCGCGCTTTACGGCCGTATTTACGACAGTCGCGCTTTACGGCCGTATTTACGGCAGTCGCGCTTTACGGCCGTATTTACGACAGTCGCGCTTTACGGCCGTATTTACGACAGTCGCGCTTTACGGCCGTATTTACGACAGTCGCGCTTTACGGCCGTATTTACGGCAGTCGCGCTTTACGGCCGTATTTACGACAGTCCGCGCTTTACGGCCGTATTTACGGCAGTCGCGCTTTACGGCCGTATTTACGACAGTCGCGCTTTACGGCCGTATTTACGACAGTCGCGATTTACGGCCGTCATTTACGACAGTCGCGCTTTACGGCCGTATTTACGGCAGTCGCGATTTACGGCCGTATTTACGACAGTCGCGCTTTACGGCCGTATTTACGACAGTCGCGCTTTACGGCCGTATTTACGACAGTCGCGCTTTACGGCCGTATTTACGGCAGTCGCGCTTTACGGCCGTATTTACGACAGTCGCGCTTTACGGCCGTATTTACGACAGTCGCGATTTACGGCCGTATTTACGACAGTCGCGCTTTACGGCCGTATTTTCGACAGTCGCGCTTTACGGCCGTATTTACGACAGTCGCGATTTACGGCCGTATTTACGACAGTCGCGCTTTACGGCCGTATTTACGACAGTCGCGCTTTACGGCCGTATTTACGACAGTCGCGCTTTACGGCCGTATTTACGGCAGTCGCGCTTTACGGCCGTATTTACGGCAGTCGCGCTTTACGGCCGTATTTACGACAGTCGCGCTTTACGGCCGTATTTACGGCAGTCGCGCTTTACGGCACCTTTACGACAGTCGCGCTTTACGGCCGTATTTACGACAGTCGCGCTTTACGGCCGTATTTACGGCAGTCGCTATTTACGGCCGTATTTACGACAGTCGCGCTTTTACGGCCGTATTTACGACAGTCGCGATTTACGGCCGTATTTACGGCAGTCGCGCTTTACGGCCGTATTTACGACAGTCGCGCTTTACGGCCGTATTTACGGCAGTCGCGCTTTACGGCACTTTTACGACAGTCGCGCTTTACGGCCGTATTTACGACAGTCGCGCTTTACGGCCGTATTTACGACAGTCGTGCTTTACGGCCGTATTTACGACAGTCGCGATTTACGGCCGTATTTACGACAGTCGCGCTTTACGGCCGTATTTACGACAGTCGCGCTTTACGGCCGTATTTACGACAGTCGCGATTTACGGCCGTAATTACGACAGTCGCGCTTTACGGCCGTATTTACGGCAGTCGCGCTTTACGGCACCTTTTACGACAGTCGCGCTTTACGGCCGTAATTACGACAGTCGCGTTTTACGGCCGTATTTACGACAGTCGCGCTTACGGCCGTATTTACGACAGTCGCGATTTACGGCCGTATTTACGACAGTCGCGCTTTACGGCCGTATTTACGACAGTCGCGCTTTACGGCCGTATTTACGACAGTCGCGCTTTACGGCACCTTTTACGACAGTCGCGATTTACGGCCGTATTTACGACAGCCGCGCTTTACGGCAGTATTTACGACAGTCGCGCTTTAGGGCCGTATTTACGACAGTCGCGCTTTACAGCCGTCTTTACGACAGTCGCGCTTTACGGCCGTATTTACGACAGTCGCGCTTTACGGCACCTTTTACGACAGTCGCGCTTTACTGCACCTTTTACGACAGTCGCGCTTTACGGCCGTATTTACGACAGTCGCGCTTTACGGCCGTATTTACGGCAGTCGCGCTTACGGACGTATTTACGACAGTCGCGCTTTACGGCACCTTTTACGACAGTCGCGATTTACGGCCGTATTTACGACAGTCGCGCTTTACGGCACCTTTTACGACAGTCGCGCTTTACGGCAGTATTTACGACAGTCGCGCTTTACGGCCGTATTTACGGCAGTCGCGCTTTACGGCCGTATTTACGACAGTCGCGCTTTACGGCCGTATTTACGACAGTCGCGCTTTACGGCCGTATTTAAGACAGTCGCGCTTTACGGCCGTATTTACGGCAGTCGCGCTTAACGGCCGTATTTACGACAGTCGCGATTTACGGCCGTATTTACGACAGTCGCGCTTTACGGCCATATTTACGACAGTCGCGCTTTACGGCCGTATTTACGACAGTCGCGCTTTACGGCACCTTTTACGGCAGTCGCGCTTTACGGCCGTATTTACGACAGTCGCGCTTTACGGCCGTATTTACGACAGTCGCGCTTTAACGGCCGTATTTACGGCAGTCGCGCTTCACGGCACCTTTTACGACAGTCGCGCTTTACGGCCGTATTTACGACAGTCGCGCTTTACGGCCGTATTTACGACAGTCGCGATTTACGGCCGTATTTACGACAGTCGCGCTTTACGGCCGTATTTACGGCAGTCGCGCTTTACGGCCGTATTTACGGCAGTCGCGCTTTACGGCCGTCTTTACGAAAGTCGCGATTTACGGCCGTATTTACGACAGTCGCGCTTTACGGCCGTATTTACGGCAGTCGCGCTTTACGGCCGTATTTACGGCAGTCGCGCTTTACGGCCGTATTTACGACAGTCGCGCTTTACGGCCGTATTTACGGCAGTCGCGCTTTACGGCCGTATTTACGACAGTCGCGCTTTACGGCCGTATTTACGACAGTCGCGCTTTACGGCCGTATTTACGGCAGTCGCGCTTTACGGCACGTATTTACGACAGTCGCGCTTTACGGCCGTATTTACGGCAGTCGCGCTTTACGGCCGTATTTACGGCAGTCGCGCTTTACGGCCGTATTTACGACAGTCGCGTTTTACGGCCGTATTTACGACAGTCGCGCTTTACGGCCGTATTTACGGCAGTCGCGCTTTACGGCCGTATTTACGACAGTCGCGCTTTACGGCACCTTTTGCGACAGTCGCGATTTACGGCCGTATTTACGACAGTCGCGCTTTACGGCCGTATTTACGACAGTCGCGCTTTACGGCCGTATTTACGGCAGTCGCGCTTTACGGTCGTATTTACGGCAGTCGCGCTTTACGGCCGTATTTACGACAGTCGCGCTTTACGGCCGTATTTACGACAGTCGCGCTTTACGGCACCTTTTACGACAGTCGCGCTTTACGGCCGTATTTACGACAGTCGCGCTTTACGGCCGTATTTACGGCAGTCGCGCTTTACGGCACCTTTTACGACAGTCGCGATTTACGGCACCTTTTACGACAGTCGCGCTTTACGGCCGTATTTACGACAGTCGCGCTTTACGGCCGTATTTACGACAGTAGCGCTTTACGGCCGTATTTACGGCAGTCGCGCTTTACGGCCGTATTTACGACAGTCGCGCTTTACGGCCGTATTTACGGCAGTCGCGCTTTACGGCCGTATTTACGACAGTCGCGCTTTACGGCCGTATTTACGGCAGTCGCGCTTTACGGCCGTATTTACGACAGTCGCGCTTTACGGCAGTATTTACGACAGCCGCGCTTTACGGCACCTTTTACGACAGTCGCGCTTTACGGCACCTTTTACGACAGTCGCGCTTTACGGCCGTATTTACGGCAGTCGCGCTTTACGGCCGTATTTACGACAGTCGCGCTTTACGGCACCTTTTACGACAGTCGCGCTTTACGGCCGTATTTACGGCAGTCGCGATTTACGGCCGTATTTACGACAGTCGTGCTTTACGGCCGTCTTTACGACAGTCGCGCTTTACGGCCGTATTTACGGCAGTCGCGCTTTACGGCACCTTTTACGACAGTCGCGCTTTACGGCACCTTTTACGACAGTCGCGCTTTACGGCCATATTTACGACAGTCGCGCTTTACGGCCGTATTTACGACAGTCGCGCTTTACGGCACCTTTTACGACAGTCGGGATTTACGGCCGTATTTACGACAGTCGCGCTTTACGGCCGTACTTACGGCAGTCGCTCTTTACGGCCGTATTTACGACAGTCGCAATTTACGGCCGTATTTACGGCAGTCGCGCTTTACGGCCGTATTTACGACAGCCGCGCTTTACGGCAGTATTTACGACAGTCGCGCTTTACGGCCGTATTTACGGCAGTCGCGATTTACGGCCGTATTTACGGCAGTCGCGCTTTACGGCCGTCTTTACGACAGTCGCGCTTTACGGCCGTCTTTACGATAGTCGCGCTTTACGGCACCTTTTACGACAGTCGCGCTTTACGGCACCTTTTACGACAGTCGCGCTTTACGGCCGTATTTACGACAGTCGCGCTTTACGGCACCTTTTACGACGGTCGCGCTTTACGGCACCTTTTACGACAGTCGCGCTTTACGGCCGTATTTACGACAGTCGCGCTTTACGGCACCTTTTACGACAGTCGCGCTTTACGGCCGTATTTACGACAGTCGCGCTTTACGGCCGTATTTACGGCAGTCGCGCTTTACGGCCGTATTTACGACAGTCGCGCTTTACGGCACCTTTTACGACAGTCGCGCTTTACGGCCGTATTTACGACAGTCGCGCTTTACGGCACCTTTTACGACAGTCGCGCTTTACGGCCGTATTTACGACAGTCGCGCTTTACGGCACCTTTTAGGAAAGTCGTGCTTTACTGCACCTTTTACGACAGTCGCGCTTTACGGCCGTATTTACGACAGTCGCGCTTTACGGCCGTATTTACGACAGTCGCGCTTTACGGCACCTTTTACGACAGTCGCGCTTTACGGCACCTTTTACGACAGTCGCGCTTTACGGCCGTATTTACGACAGTCGCGCTTTACGGCACCTTTTACGACAGTCGCGATTTACGGCCGTATTTACGACAGTCGCGCTTTACGGCACCTTTTACGACAGTCGCGCTTTACGGCAGTATTTACGACAGTCGCGATTTACGGCCGTATTTACGGCAGTCGCGCTTTACGGCCGTATTTACGACAGTCGCGCTTTACGGCCGTATTTAAGACAGTCGCGCTTTACGGCCGTATTTACGGCAGTCGCGCTTTACGGCCATATTTACGACAGTCGCGCTTTACGGCCGTATTTACGACAGTCGCGCTTTACGGCCGTATTTACGACAGTCGCGATTTACGGCCGTATTTACGGCAGTCGCGCTTTACGGCCGTATTTACGACAGTCGCGATTTACGGCCGTATTTACGACAGTCGCGCTTTACGGCCGTATTTACGAGAGTCGCGCTTTACGGCACCTTTTACGACAGACGCGATTTACGGCCGTATTTACGACAGTCGTGCTTTACGGCAGTATTTACGACAGTCGCGCTTTACGGCCGTATTTACGGCAGTCGCGCTTTACGGCCGTATTTACGGCAGTCGCGCTTGACGGCCGTCTTTACGACAGTCGCGCTTTACGGCCGTATTTACGACAGTCGCGCTTTACGGCCGTATTTACGGCAGTCGCGCTTTACGGCCGTCTTTACGACAGTCGCGCTTTACGGCCGTATTTACGACAGTCGCGCTTTACGGCCGTATTTACGACAGTCGCGCTTTACGGCACCTTTTACGACAGACGCGATTTACGGCCGTATTTACGACAGTCGCGCTTTACGGCAGTATTTACGACAGTCGCGCTTTACGGCCGTATTTACGACAGTCGCGCTTGACGGCCGTCTTTACGACAGTCGCGCTTTACGGCCGTCTTTACGACAGTCGCGCTTTACGGCCGTATTTACGGCAGTCGCGCTTTACGGCCGTCTTTACGGCAGTCGCGCTTTACGGCCGTCTTTACGACAGTCGCGCTTTACGGCACCTTTTACGACAGTCGCGATTTACGGCCGTATTTACGACAGTCGCGCTTTACGGCCGTATTTACGACAGTCGCGCTTTACGGCACCTTTTACGACAGTCGCGCTTTACGGCCGTAATTACGACAGTCGCGCTTTACGGCCGTATTTACGACAGTCGCGCTTTACGGCCGTATTTACGACAGTCGCGATTTACGGCCGTATTTACGACAGTCGCGCTTTACGGCCGTATTTACGGCAGTCGCGCTTTACGGCCGTATTTACGGCAGTCGCGCTTTACGGCACCTTTTACGACAGTCGCGATTTACGGCCGTATTTACGACAGCCGCGCTTTACGGCAGTATTTACGACAGTCGCGCTTTAGGGCCGTATTTACGACAGTCGCGCTTTACGGCCGTATTTACGACAGTCGCGCTTTACGGCCGTATTTACGACAGTCGCGCTTTACGGCCGTATTTACGGCAGTCGCGCTTTACGGCCGTATTTACGACAGTCGCGCTTTACGGCCGTCTTTACGACAGTCGCGCTTTACGGCCGTATTTACGACAGTCGCGCTTTACGGCACCTTTTACGACAGTCGCGCTTTACGGCACCTTTTACGACAGTCGCGCTTTACGGCCGTATTTACGGTAGTCGCGCTTTACGGCACCTTTTACGACAGTCGCGATTTACGGCCGTATTTACGACAGTCGCGCTTTACGGCACCTTTTACGACAGTCGCGCTTTACGGCCGTATTTACGACAGTCGCGCTTTACGGCCGTATTTACGACAGTAGCGCTTTACGGCCGTATTTACGGCAGTCGCGCTTTACGGCCGTATTTACGACAGTCGCGCTTTACGGCCGTATTTACGGCAGTCGCGCTTTACGGCCGTATTTACGACAGTCGCGCTTTACGGCCGTATTTACGACAGTCGCGCTTTACGGCCGTATTTACGACAGTCGCGCTTTACGGCAGTATTTACGACAGCCGCGCTTTACGGCACCTTTTACGACAGTCGCGCTTTACGGCACCTTTTACGACAGTCGTGCTTTACGGCCGTATTTACGGCAGTCGCGCTTTACGGCCGTATTTACGACAGTCGCGCTTTACGGCACCTTTTACGACAGTCGCGCTTTACGGCCGTATTTACGGCAGTCGCGCTTTACGGCCGTATTTACGACAGTCGTGCTTTACGGCCGTCTTTACGACAGTCGCGCTTTACGGCCGTATTTACGGCAGTCGCGCTTTACGGCACCTTTTACGACAGTCGCGCTTTACGGCACCTTTTACGACAGTCGCGCTTTACGGCCATATTTACGACAGTCGCGCTTTACGGCCGTATTTACGACAGTCGCGCTTTACGGCACCTTTTACGACAGTCGGGATTTACGGCCGTATTTACGACAGTCGCGCTTTACGGCCGTACTTACGGCAGTCGCTCTTTACGGCCGTATTTACGACAGTCGCAATTTACGGCCGTATTTACGGCAGTCGCGCTTTACGGCCGTATTTACGACAGCCGCGCTTTACGGCAGTATTTACGACAGTCGCGATTTACGGCCGTATTTACGGCAGTCGCGCTTTACGGCCGTCTTTACGACAGTCGCGCTTTACGGCCGTCTTTACGACAGTCGCGCTTTACGGCCGTATTTACGATAGTCGCGCTTTACGGCACCTTTTACGACAGTCGCGCTTTACGGCACCTTTTACGACAGTCGCGCTTTACGGCACCTTTTACGACAGTCGCGCTTTACGGCACCTTTTACGACGGTCGCGCTTTACGGCACCTTTTACGACAGTCGCGCTTTACGGCCGTATTTACGACAGTCGCGCTTTACGGCACCTTTTACGACAGTCGCGCTTTACGGCCGTATTTACGACAGTCGCGCTTTACGGCTGTATTTACGGCAGTCGCGCTTTACGGCCGTATTTACGACAGTCGCGCTTTACGGCACCTTTTACGACAGTCGCGCTTTACGGCCGTATTTACGACAGTCGCGCTTTACGGCACCTTTTACGACAGTCGCGCTTTACGGCCGTATTTACGACAGTCGCGCTTTACGGCACCTTTTAGGAAAGTCGTGCTTTACTGCACCTTTTACGACAGTCGCGCTTTACGGCCGTATTTACGACAGTCGCGCTTTACGGCCGTATTTACGACAGTCGCGCTTTACGGCACCTTTTACGACAGTCGCGCTTTACGGCACCTTTTACGACAGTCGCGCTTTACGGCCGTATTTACGACAGTCGCGCTTTACGGCACCTTTTACGACAGTCGCGATTTACGGCCGTATTTACGACAGTCGCGCTTTACGGCACCTTTTACGACAGTCGCGCTTTACGGCAGTATTTACGACAGTCGCGATTTACGGCCGTATTTACGGCAGTCGCGCTTTACGGCCGTATTTACGACAGTCGCGCTTTACGGCCGTATTTAAGACAGTCGCGCTTTACGGCCGTATTTACGGCAGTCGCGCTTTACGGCCATATTTACGACAGTCGCGCTTTACGGCCGTATTTACGACAGTCGCGCTTTACGGCCGTATTTACGACAGTCGCGATTTACGGCCGTATTTACGGCAGTCGCGCTTTACGGCCGTATTTACGACAGTCGCGATTTACGGCCGTATTTACGACAGTCGCGCTTTACGGCCGTATTTACGAGAGTCGCGCTTTACGGCACCTTTTACGACAGACGCGATTTACGGCCGTATTTACGACAGTCGTGCTTTACGGCAGTATTTACGACAGTCGCGCTTTACGGCCGTATTTACGGCAGTCGCGCTTTACGGCCGTATTTACGGCAGTCGCGCTTGACGGCCGTCTTTACGACAGTCGCGCTTTACGGCCGTATTTACGACAGTCGCGCTTTACGGCCGTATTTACGGCAGTCGCGCTTTACGGCCATCTTTACGGCAGTCGCGCTTTACGGCCGTCTTTACGACAGTCGCGCTTTACGGCCGTATTTACGACAGTCGCGCTTTACGGCCGTATTTACGACAATCGCACTTAACGGCACCTTTTACGACAGTCGCGATTTACGGCCGTATTTACGACAGTCGCGCTTTACGGCCGTATTTACGACAGTCGCGCTTTACGGCCGTATTTACGACAGTCGCGCTTTACGGCACCTTTTACGACAGTCGCGCTTTACGGCCGTATTTACGACAGTCGCGCTTTACGGCCGTATTTACGACAGTCGCGATTTACGGCCGTATTTACGACAGTCGCGATTTACGGCCGTATTTACGACAGTCGCGCTTTACGGCACCTTTTACGACAGTCGCGCTTTACGGCAGTATTTACGACAGTCGCGCTTTACGGCCGTATTTACGGCAGTCGCGCTTTACGGCCGTATTTACGACAGTCGCGCTTTACGGCCGTATTTACGACAGTCGCGCTTTACGGCCGTATTTAAGACAGTCGTGCTTTACGGCCGTATTTACGGCAGTCGCGCTTTACGGCCATATTTACGACAGTCGCGCTTTACGGCCGTATTTACGACAGTCGCGCTTTACGGCCGTATTTACGACAGTCGCGCTTTACGGCCGTATTTACGGCAGTCGCGCTTTACGGCCGTATTTACGACAGTCGCGCTTTACGGCCGTATTTACGACAGTCGCGCTTTACGGCCGTATTTACGACAGTCGCGCTTTACGGCCGTATTTACGACAGTCGCGCTTTACGGCACCTTTTACGACAGACGCGCTTTACGGCCGTATTTACGACAGTCGCGCTTTACGGCCGTATTTACGACAGTCGCGCTTTACGGCCGTATTTACGACAGTCGCGATTTACGGCCGTATTTACGACAGTCGCGCTTGACGGCCGTCTTTACGACAGTCGCGCTTTACGGCCGTATTTACGACAGTCGCGCTTTACGGCCGTATTTACGGCAGTCGCGCTTTACGGCCGTCTTTACGGCAGTCGCGCTTTACGGCCGTCTTTACGACAGTCGCGCTTTACGGCACCTTTTACGACAGTCGCGATTTACGGCCGTATTTACGACAGTCGCGCTTTACGGCCGTATTTACGACAGTCGCGCTTTACGGCCGTATTTACGACAGTCGCGCTTTACGGCCGTAATTACGACAGTCGCGCTTTACGGCCGTATTTACGACAGTCGCGCTTTACGGCCGTATTTACGACAGTCGCGATTTACGGCCGTATTTACGACAGTCGCGCTTTACGGCCGTATTTACGACAGTCGCGCTTTACGGCCGTATTTACGACAGTCGCGCTTTACGGCACCTTTTACGACAGTCGCGATTTACGGCCGTATTTACGACAGCCGCGCTTTACGGCAGTATTTACGACAGTCGCGCTTTAGGGCCGTATTTACGACAGTCGCGCTTTACGGCCGTATTTACGACAGTCGCGCTTTACGGCTGTATTTACGACAGTCGCGCTTTACGGCCGTATTTACGGCAGTCGCGCTTTACGGCCGTATTTACGACAGTCGCGCTTTACGGCCGTCTTTACGACAGTCGCGCTTTACGGCCGTATTTACGACAGTCGCGCTTTACGGCACCTTTTACGACAGTCGCGCTTTACGGCACCTTTTACGACAGTCGCGCTTTACGGCCGTATTTACGATAGTCGCGCTTTACGGCACCTTTTACGACAGTCGCGATTTACGGCCGTATTTACGACAGTCGCGCTTTACGGCACCTTTTACGACAGTCGCGCTTTACGGCACCTTTTACGACAGTCGCGCTTTACGGCAGTATTTACGACAGTCGCGCTTTACGGCCGTATTTACGACAGTCGCGCTTTACGGCACCTTTTATGACAGTCGCGCTTTACGGCCGTATTTACGACAGTCGCGCTTTACGGCCGTATTTACGACAGTCGCGCTTTACGGCCGTATTTACGACAGTCGCGATTTACGGCCGTATTTACGACAGTCGCGCTTTACGGCACCTTTTACGACAGTCGCGCTTTACGGCCGTATTTACGACAGTCGCGCTTTACGGCCGTATTTACGACAGTCGCGCTTTACGGCCGTATTTACGGCAGTCGCGCTTTACGGCACCTTTTACGACAGTCGCGCTTTACGGCACCTTTTACGACAGTCGCGCTTTACGGCCATATTTACGACAGTCGCGCTTTACGGCCGTATTTACGACAGTCGCGCTTTACGGCACCTTTTACGACAGTCGCGATTTACGGCCGTATTTACGACAGTCGCGCTTTACGGCCGTATTTACGGCAGTCGCTCTTTACGGCCGTATTTACGACAGTCGCAATTTACGGCCGTATTTACGGCAGTCGCGATTTACGGCCGTATTTACGACAGCCGCGCTTTACGGCAGTATTTACGACAGTCGCGCTTTACGGCCGTATTTACGGCAGTCGCGCTTTACGGCCGTATTTACGACAGTCGCGCTTTACGGCCGTCTTTACGACAGTCGCGCTTTACGGCCGTATTTACGATAGTCGCGCTTTACGGCACCTTTTACGACAGTCGCGCTTTACGGCACCTTTTACGACAGTCGCGCTTTACGGCCGTATTTACGACAGTCGCGCTTTACGGCACCTTTTACGACAGTCGCGCTTTACGGCCGTATTTACGACAGTCGCGCTTTACGGCCGTATTTACGACAGTCGCGCTTTACGGCCGTATTTACGGCAGTCGCGCTTTACGGCCGTATTTACGACAGTCGCGCTTTACGGCACCTTTTACGACAGTCGCGCTTTACGGCCGTATTTACGGCAGTCGCGCTTTACAGCCGTCTTTACGACAGTCGCGCTTTACGGCCGTATTTACGACAGTCGCGCTTTACGGCACCTTTTACGACAGTCGCGCTTTACTGCACCTTTTACGACAGTCGCGCTTTACGGCCGTATTTACGACAGACGCGCTTTACGGCACCTTTTACGACAGTCGCGCTTTACGGCCGTATTTACGACAGTCGCGCTTTACGGCCGTATTTACGACAGTCGCGCTTTACGGCACCTTTTACGACAGTCGCGATTTACGGCCGTATTTACGACAGTCGCGCTTTACGGCACCTTTTACGACAGTCGCGCTTTACGGCAGTATTTACGACAGTCGCGCTTTACGGCCGTATTTACGGCAGTCGCGCTTTACGGCCGTATTTACGACAGTCGCGCTTTACGGCCGTATTTACGACAGTCGCGCTTTACGGCCGTATTTAAGACAGTCGCGCTTTACGGCCGTATTTACGGCAGTCGCGCTTAACGGCCGTATTTACGACAGTCGCGCTTTACGGCCGTATTTACGACAGTCGCGCTTTACGGCCGTATTTACGACAGTCGCGCTTTACGGCCGTATTTACGGCAGTCGCGCTTTACGGCCGTATTTACGACAGTCGCGCTTTACGGCCGTATTTACGACAGTCGCGCTTTACGGCCGTATTTACGACAGTCGCGCTTTACGGCACCTTTTACGACATACGCGATTTACGGCCGTATTTACGACAGTCGCGCTTTACGGCAGTATTTACGACAGTCGCGCTTTACGGCCGTATTTACGACAGTCGCGCTTGACGGCCGTCTTTACAACAGTCGCGCTTTACGGCCGTATTTACGACAGTCGCGCTTGACGGCCGTCTTTACGGCAGTCGCGCTTTACGGCCGTCTTTACGGCAGTCGCGCTTTACGGCCGTATTTACGGCAGTCGCGCTTTACGGCCGTCTTTACGGCAGTCGCGCTTTACGGCCGTCTTTACGACAGTCGCGTTTTACGGCCGTATTTACGACAGTCGCGCTTTACGGCACCTTTTACGACAGTCGCGCTTTACGGCCGTATTTACGACAGTCGCGCTTTACGGCCGTATTTACGACAGTCGCGCTTTACGGCCGTATTTACGGCAGTCGCGCTTTACGGCCGTATTTACGACAGTCGCGATTTACGGCCGTATTTACGACAGTCGCGCTTTACGGCCGTATTTACGACAGTCGCGCTTTACGGCCGTATTTACGACAGTCGCGCTTTACGGCACCTTTTACGACAGTCGCGATTTACGGCCGTATTTACGACAGCCGCGCTTTACGGCAGTATTTACGACAGTCGCGCTTTACGGCCGTATTTACGACAGTCGCGCTTTACGGCCGTATTTACGACAGTCGCGCTTTACGGCCGTATTTACGGCAGTCGCGCTTTACGGCCGTATTTACGACAGTCGCGCTTTACGGCCGTCTTTACGACAGTCGCGCTTTACGGCCGTATTTACGATAGTCGCGCTTTACGGCACCTTTTACGACAGTCGCGCTTTACGGCACCTTTTACGACAGTCGCGCTTTACGGCCGTATTTACGATAGTCGCGCTTTACGGCACCTTTTACGACAGTCGCGATTTACGGCCGTATTTACGACAGTCGCGCTTTACGGCACCTTTTACGACAGTCGCGCTTTACGGCCGTATTTACGACAGTCGCACTTTACGGCACCTTTTACGACAGTCGCGCTTTACGGCAATATTTACGGCAGTCGCGCTTTACGGCCGTATTTACGACAGTCGCGCTTTACGGCACCTTTTGCGACAGTCGCGCTTTACGGCCGTATTTACGACAGTCGCGCTTTACGGCCGTATTTACGACAGTCGCGATTTACGGCCGTATTTACGGCAGTCGCGCTTTACGGCCGTATTTACGACAGTCGCGCTTTACGGCCGTATTTACGACAGTCGCGCTTTACGGCCGTATTTACGGCAGTCGCGCTTTACGGCCGTATTTACGACAGTCGCGCTTTACGGCCGTATTTACGACAGTCGCGATTTACGGCCGTATTTACGACAGTCGCGCTTTACGGCCGTATTTACGACAGTCGCGCTTTACGGCCGTATTTACGGCAGTCGCGCTTTACGGCCGTATTTACGACAGTCGCGCTTTACGGCCGTATTTACGACAGTCGCGCTTTACGGCCGTATTTACGACAGTCGCGATTTACGGCCGTATTTACGGCAGTCGCGCTTTACGGCCGTATTTACGACAGTCGCGCTTTACGGCCGTATTTACGACAGTCGCGCTTTACGGCCGTATTTACGGCAGTCGCGCTTTACGGCCGTATTTACGACAGTCGCGCTTTACGGCCGTATTTACGGCAGTCGCGCTTTACGGCCGTATTTACGACAGTCGCGCTTTACGGCCGTATTTACGACAGTCGCGATTTACGGCCGTATTTACGGCAGTCGCGCTTTACGGCCGTATTTACGACAGTCGCGATTTACGGCCGTATTTACGACAGTCGCGCTTTACGGCCGTATTTACGACAGTCGCGCTTTACGGCCGTATTTACGACAGTCGCGCTTTACGGCCGTATTTACGGCAGTCGCGCTTTACGGCCGTATTTACGACAGTCGCGCTTTACGGCACCTTTTACGACAGTCGCGCTTTACGGCCGTATTTACGACAGTCGCGCTTTACGGCCGTATTTACGGCAGTCGCGCTTTACGGCCTTATTTACGGCAGTCGCGCTTTACGGCCGTATTTACGACAGTCGCGCTTTACGGCCGTATTTACGGCAGTCGCGCTTTACGGCACCTTTTACGACAGTCGCGCTTTACGGCCGTATTTACGACAGTCGCGCTTTACGGCCGTATTTACGGCAGTCGCGCTTTACGGCCGTATTTACGACAGTCGCGCTTTACGGCACCTTTTGCGACAGTCGCGATTTACGGCCGTATTTACGACAGTCGCGCTTTACGGCCGTATTTACGACAGTCGCGATTTACGGCCGTATTTACGACAGTCGCGCTTTACGGCCGTATTTACGACAGTCGCGCTTTACGGCCGTATTTACGACAGTCGCGCTTTACGGCCGTATTTACGGCAGTCGCGCTTTACGGCCGTATTTACGGCAGTCGCGATTTACGGCCGTATTTACGACAGTCGCGCTTTACGGCCGTATTTACGGCAGTCGCGCTTTACGGCACCTTTTACGACAGTCGCGCTTTACGGCCGTATTTACGACAGTCGCGCTTTACGGCCGTATTTACGGCAGTCGCGCTTTACGGCCGTATTTACGACAGTCGCGCTTTACGGCCGTATTTACGACAGTCGCGCTTTACGGCCGTATTTACGGCAGTCGCGCTTTACGGCCGTATTTACGACAGTCGCGCTTTACGGCCGTATTTACGACAGTCGCGATTTACGGCACCTTTTACGACAGTCGCGCTTTACGGCCGTATTTACGACAGTCGCGATTTACGGCCGTATTTACGGCAGTCGCGCTTTACGGCCGTATTTACGGCAGTCGCGCTTTACGGCCGTATTTACGGCAGTCGCGCTTTACGGCCGTATTTACGACAGTCGCGCTTTACGGCCGTATTTACGACAGTCGCGATTTACGGCCGTTTTTACGGCAGTCGCGCTTTACGGCCGTATTTACGACAGTCGCGCTTTACGGCCGTATTTACGACAGTCGCGCTTTACGGCCGTATTTACGGCAGTCGCGCTTTACGGCCGTATTTACGACAGTCGCGCTTTACGGCCGTATTTACGGCAGTCGCGCTTTACGGCCGTATTTACGGCAGTCGCGCTTTACGGCCGTATTTACGACAGTCGCGCTTTACGGCCGTATTTACGGCAGTCGCGCTTTACGGCACCTTTTACGACAGTCGCGCTTTACGGCCGTATTTACGACAGTCGCGCTTTACGGCCGTATTTACGGCAGTCGCGCTTTACGGCCGTATTTACGGCAGTCGCGCTTTACGGCACCTTTTACGACAGTCGCGCTTTACGGCACCTTTTACGACAGTCGCGCTTTACGGCCGTATTTACGGCAGTCGCGCTTTACGGCCGTATTTACGACAGTCGCGATTTACGGCCGTATTTACGACAGTCGCGCTTTACGGCCGTATTTACGACAGTCGCGCTTTACGGCCGTATTTACGACAGTCGCGCTTTACGGCACCTTTTGCGACAGTCGCGATTTACGGCCGTATTTACGACAGTCGCGCTTTACGGCCGTATTTACGACAGTCGCGATTTACGGCCGTATTTACGGCAGTCGCGCTTTACGGCCGTATTTACGACAGTCGCGCTTTACGGCCGTATTTACGACAGTCGCGATTTACGGCCGTATTTACGGCAGTCGCGCTTTACGGCCGTATTTACGACAGTCGCGCTTTACGGCCGTATTTACGACAGTCGCGATTTACGGCCGTATTTACGACAGTCGCGCTTTACGGCCGTATTTACGGCAGTCGCGCTTTACGGCCGTATTTACGACAGTCGCGCTTTACGGCCGTATTTACGACAGTCGCGATTTACGGCCGTATTTACGACAGTCGCGCTTTACGGCCGTATTTACGACAGTCGCGCTTTACGGCCGTATTTATTACAGTCGCGCTTTACGGCCGTATTTACGACAGTCGCGCTTTACGGCCGTATTTACGGCAGTCGCGCTTTACGGCCGTATTTACGACAGTCGCGCTTTACGGCCGTATTTACGGCAGTCGCGCTTTACGGCCGTATTTACGACAGTCGCGATTTACGGCCGTATTTACGACAGTCGCGATTTACGGCCGTATTTACGGCAGTCGCGCTTTACGGCCGTATTTACGGCAGTCGCGATTTACGGCCGTATTTACGACAGTCGCGCTTTACGGCCGTATTTACGACAGTCGCGCTTTACGGCCGTATTTACGACAGTCGCGCTTTACGGCCGTATTTACGGCAGTCGCGCTTTACGGCCGTATTTACGACAGTCGCGCTTTACGGCCGTATTTACGACAGTCGCGATTTACGGCCGTATTTACGACAGTCGCGCTTTACGGCCGTATTTTCGACAGTCGCGCTTTACGGCCGTATTTACGACAGTCGCGATTTACGGCCGTATTTACGACAGTCGCGCTTTACGGCCGTATTTACGACAGTCGCGCTTTACGGCCGTATTTACGGCAGTCGCGCTTTACGGCCGTATTTACGGCAGTCGCGCTTTACGGCCGTATTTACGACAGTCGCGCTTTACGGCCGTATTTACGGCAGTCGCGCTTTACGGCACCTTTTACGACAGTCGCGCTTTACGGCCGTATTTACGACAGTCGCGCTTTACGGCCGTATTTACGGCAGTCGCTATTTACGGCCGTATTTACGACAGTCGCGCTTTACGGCCGTATTTACGACAGTCGCGATTTACGGCCGTATTTACGGCAGTCGCGCTTTACGGCCGTATTTACGACAGTCGCGCTTTACGGCCGTATTTACGGCAGTCGCGCTTTACGGCACCTTTTACGACAGTCGCGCTTTACGGCCGTATTTACGACAGTCGCGCTTTACGGCCGTATTTACGACAGTCGCGCTTTACGGCCGTATTTACGACAGTCGCGATTTACGGCCGTATTTACGACAGTCGCGCTTTACGGCCGTATTTACGACAGTCGCGCTTTACGGCCGTATTTACGACAGTCGCGATTTACGGCCGTATTTACGACAGTCGCGCTTTACGGCCGTATTTACGGCAGTCGCGCTTTACGGCACCTTTTACGACAGTCGCGCTTTACGGCCGTAATTACGACAGTCGCGTTTTACGGCCGTATTTACGACAGTCGCGCTTTACGGCCGTATTTACGACAGTCGCGATTTACGGCCGTATTTACGACAGTCGCGCTTTACGGCCGTATTTACGACAGTCGCGCTTTACGGCCGTATTTACGACAGTCGCGCTTTACGGCACCTTTTACGACAGTCGCGATTTACGGCCGTATTTACGACAGCCGCGCTTTACGGCAGTATTTACGACAGTCGCGCTTTAGGGCCGTATTTACGACAGTCGCGCTTTACAGCCGTCTTTACGACAGTCGCGCTTTACGGCCGTATTTACGACAGTCGCGCTTTACGGCACCTTTTACGACAGTCGCGCTTTACTGCACCTTTTACGACAGTCGCGCTTTACGGCCGTATTTACGACAGTCGCGCTTTACGGCCGTATTTACGGCAGTCGCGCTTTACGGACGTATTTACGACAGTCGCGCTTTACGGCACCTTTTACGACAGTCGCGATTTACGGCCGTATTTACGACAGTCGCGCTTTACGGCACCTTTTACGACAGTCGCGCTTTACGGCAGTATTTACGACAGTCGCGCTTTACGGCCGTACTTACGGCAGTCGCGCTTTACGGCCGTATTTACGACAGTCGCGCTTTACGGCCGTATTTACGACAGTCGCGCTTTACGGCCGTATTTAAGACAGTCGCGCTTTACGGCCGTATTTACGGCAGTCGCGCTTAACGGCCGTATTTACGACAGTCGCGATTTACGGCCGTATTTACGACAGTCGCGCTTTACGGCCATATTTACGACAGTCGCGCTTTACGGCCGTATTTACGGCAGTCGCGCTTTACGGCCGTATTTACGGCAGTCGCGCTTTACGGCCGTATTTACGACAGTCGCGCTTTACGGCCGTATTTACGACAGTCGCGCTTTACGGCCGTATTTACGGCAGTCGCGCTTCACGGCACCTTTTACGACAGTCGCGCTTTACGGCCGTATTTACGACAGTCGCGCTTTACGGCCGTATTTACGACAGTCGCGATTTACGGCCGTATTTACGACAGTCGCGCTTTACGGCCGTATTTACGGCAGTCGCGCTTTACGGCCATATTTACGACAGTCGCGCTTTACGGCCGTATTTACGACAGTCGCGATTTACGGCCGTATTTACGACAGTCGCGCTTTACGGCCGTATTTACGGCAGTCGCGCTTTACGGCCGTATTTACGGCAGTCGCGCTTTACGGCCGTCTTTACGAAAGTCGCGATTTACGGCCGTATTTACGACAGTCGCGCTTTACGGCCGTATTTACGGCAGTCGCGCTTTACGGCCGTATTTACGGCAGTCGCGCTTTACGGCCGTATTTACGACAGTCGCGCTTTACGGCCGTATTTACGGCAGTCGCGCTTTACGGCCGTATTTACGGCAGTCGCGCTTTACGGCCGTATTTACGACAGTCGCGCTTTACGGCCGTATTTACGGCAGTCGCGCTTTACGGCCGTATTTACGACAGTCGCGCTTTACGGCCGTATTTACGGCAGTCGCGCTTTACGGCCGTATTTACGGCAGTCGCGCTTTACGGCCGTATTTACGACAGTCGCGTTTTACGGCCGTATTTACGACAGTCGCGCTTTACGGCCGTATTTACGGCAGTCGCGCTTTACGGCCGTATTTACGACAGTCGCGCTTTACGGCACTTTTTGCGACAGTCGCGATTTACGGCCGTATTTACGACAGTCGCGCTTTACGGCCGTATTTACGACAGTCGCGCTTTACGGCCGTATTTACGGCAGTCGCACTTTACGGTCGTATTTACGGCAGTCGCGCTTTACGGCCGTATTTACGACAGTCGCGCTTTACGGCCGTATTTACGACAGTCGCGCTTTACGGCACCTTTTACGACAGTCGCGCTTTACGGCCGTATTTACGACAGTCGCGCTTTACGGCCGTATTTACGGCAGTCGCGCTTTACGGCACCTTTTACGACAGTCGCGATTTACGGCACCTTTTACGACAGTCGCGCTTTACGGCCGTATTTACGACAGTCGCGCTTTACGGCCGTATTTACGACAGTCGCGCTTTACGGCACCTTTTACGACAGTCGCGCTTTACGGCCGTAATTACGACAGTCGCGCTTTACGGCCGTATTTACGACAGTCGCGCTTTACGGCCGTATTTACGACAGTCGCGATTTACGGCCGTATTTACGACAGTCGCGCTTTACGGCCGTATTTACGGCAGTCGCGCTTTACGGCCGTATTTACGGCAGTCGCGCTTTACGGCACCTTTTACGACAGTCGCGATTTACGGCCGTATTTACGACAGCCGCGCTTTACGGCAGTATTTACGACAGTCGCGCTTTAGGGCCGTATTTACGACAGTCGCGCTTTACGGCCGTATTTACGACAGTCGCGCTTTACGGCTGTATTTACGACAGTCGCGCTTTACGGCCGTATTTACGGCAGTCGCGCTTTACGGCCGTATTTACGACAGTCGCGCTTTACGGCCGTCTTTACGACAGTCGCGCTTTACGGCCGTATTTACGACAGTCGCGCTTTACGGCACCTTTTACGACAGTCGCGCTTTACGGCACCTTTTACGACAGTCGCGCTTTACGGCCGTATTTACGATAGTCGCGCTTTACGGCACCTTTTACGACAGTCGCGATTTACGGCCGTATTTACGACAGTCGCGCTTTACGGCACCTTTTACGACAGTCGCGCTTTACGGCCGTATTTACGACAGTCGCGCTTTACGGCCGTATTTACGACAGTAGCGCTTTACGGCCGTATTTACGGCAGTCGAGCTTTACGGCCGTATTTACGACAGTCGCGCTTTACGGCCGTATTTACGACAGTCGCGCTTTACGGCCGTATTTACGACAGTCGCGCTTTACGGCCGTATTTACGACAGTCGCGCTTTACGGCCGTATTTACGACAGTCGCGCTTTACGGCAGTATTTACGACAGCCGCGCTTTACGGCACCTTTTACGACAGTCGCGCTTTACGGCACCTTTTACGACAGTCGTGCTTTACGGCCGTATTTACGGCAGTCGCGCTTTACGGCCGTATTTACGACAGTCGCGCTTTACGGCACCTTTTACGACAGTCGCGCTTTACGGCCGTATTTACGGCAGTCGCGCTTTACGGCCGTATTTACGACAGTCGTGCTTTACGGCCGTCTTTACGACAGTCGCGCTTTACGGCCGTATTTACGGCAGTCGCGCTTTACGGCACCTTTTACGACAGTCGCGCTTTACGGCACCTTTTACGACAGTCGCGCTTTACGGCCATATTTACGACAGTCGCGCTTTACGGCCGTATTTACGACAGTCGCGCTTTACGGCACCTTTTACGACAGTCGGGATTTACGGCCGTATTTACGACAGTCGCGCTTTACGGCCGTACTTACGGCAGTCGCTCTTTACGGCCGTATTTACGACAGTCGCAATTTACGGCCGTATTTACGGCAGTCGCGCTTTACGGCCGTATTTACGACAGCCGCGCTTTACGGCAGTATTTACGACAGTCGCGATTTACGGCCGTATTTACGGCAGTCGCGCTTTACGGCCGTCTTTACGACAGTCGCGCTTTACGGCCGTCTTTACGACAGTCGCGCTTTACGGCCGTATTTACGATAGTCGCGCTTTACGGCACCTTTTACGACAGTCGCGCTTTACGGCACCTTTTACGACAGTCGCGCTTTACGGCACCTTTTACGACGGTCGCGCTTTACGGCACCTTTTACGACGGTCGCGCTTTACGGCACCTTTTACGACAGTCGCGCTTTACGGCCGTATTTACGACAGTCGCGCTTTACGGCACCTTTTACGACAGTCGCGCTTTACGGCCGTATTTACGACAGTCGCGCTTTACGGCTGTATTTACGGCAGTCGCGCTTTACGGCCGTATTTACGACAGTCGCGCTTTACGGCACCTTTTACGACAGTCGCGCTTTACGGCCGTATTTACGACAGTCGCGCTTTACGGCACCTTTTACGACAGTCGCGCTTTACGGCCGTATTTACGACAGTCGCGCTTTACGGCACCTTTTAGGAAAGTCGTGCTTTACTGCACCTTTTACGACAGTCGCGCTTTACGGCCGTATTTACGACAGTCGCGCTTTACGGCCGTATTTACGACAGTCGCGCTTTACGGCACCTTTTACGACAGTCGCGCTTTACGGCACCTTTTACGACAGTCGCGCTTTACGGCCGTATTTACGACAGTCGCGCTTTACGGCACCTTTTACGACAGTCGCGATTTACGGCCGTATTTACGACAGTCGCGCTTTACGGCACCTTTTACGACAGTCGCGCTTTACGGCAGTATTTACGACAGTCGCGATTTACGGCCGTATTTACGGCAGTCGCGCTTTACGGCCGTATTTACGACAGTCGCGCTTTACGGCCGTATTTAAGACAGTCGCGCTTTACGGCCGTATTTACGGCAGTCGCGCTTTACGGCCATATTTACGACAGTCGCGCTTTACGGCCGTATTTACGACAGTCGCGCTTTACGGCCGTATTTACGACAGTCGCGATTTACGGCCGTATTTACGGCAGTCGCGCTTTACGGCCGTATTTACGACAGTCGCGATTTACGGCCGTATTTACGACAGTCGCGCTTTACGGCCGTATTTACGAGAGTCGCGCTTTACGGCACCTTTTACGACAGACGCGATTTACGGCCGTATTTACGACAGTCGTGCTTTACGGCCGTATTTACGACAGTCGCGCTTTACGGCCGTATTTACGGCAGTCGCGCTTTACGGCCGTATTTACGGCAGTCGCGCTTGACGGCCGTCTTTACGACAGTCGCGCTTTACGGCCGTATTTACGACAGTCGCGCTTTACGGCCGTATTTACGGCAGTCGCGCTTTACGGCCATCTTTACGGCAGTCGCGCTTTACGGCCGTCTTTACGACAGTCGCGCTTTACGGCCGTATTTACGACAGTCGCGCTTTACGGCCGTATTTACGACAGTCGCACTTTACGGCACCTTTTACGACAGTCGCGCTTTACGGCCGTATTTACGACAGTCGCGCTTTACGGCCGTATTTACGACAGTCGCGCTTTACGGCCGTATTTACGACAGTCGCGCTTTACGGCACCTTTTACGACAGTCGCGCTTTACGGCCGTATTTACGACAGTCGCGCTTTACGGCCGTATTTACGACAGTCGCGATTTACGGCCGTATTTACGACAGTCGCGATTTACGGCCGTATTTACGACAGTCGCGCTTTACGGCACCTTTTACGACAGTCGCGCTTTACGGCAGTATTTACGACAGTCGCGCTTTACGGCCGTATTTACGGCAGTCGCGCTTTACGGCCGTATTTACGACAGTCGCGCTTTACGGCCGTATTTACGACAGTCGCGCTTTACGGCCGTATTTAAGACAGTCGTGCTTTACGGCCGTATTTACGGCAGTCGCGCTTTACGGCCATATTTACGACAGTCGCGCTTTACGGCCGTATTTACGACAGTCGCGCTTTACGGCCGTATTTACGACAGTCGCGCTTTACGGCCGTATTTACGGCAGTCGCGCTTTACGGCCGTATTTACGACAGTCGCGCTTTACGGCCGTATTTACGACAGTCGCGCTTTACGGCCGTATTTACGACAGTCGCGCTTTACGGCCGTATTTACGACAGTCGCGCTTTACGGCACCTTTTACGACAGACGCGCTTTACGGCCGTATTTACGACAGTCGCGCTTTACGGCCGTATTTACGACAGTCGCGCTTTACGGCCGTATTTACGACAGTCGCGATTTACGGCCGTATTTACGACAGTCGCGCTTGACGGCCGTCTTTACGACAGTCGCGCTTTACGGCCGTATTTACGACAGTCGCGCTTTACGGCCGTATTTACGGCAGTCGCGCTTTACGGCCGTCTTTACGGCAGTCGCGCTTTACGGCCGTCTTTACGACAGTCGCGCTTTACGGCACCTTTTACGACAGTCGCGATTTACGGCCGTATTTACGACAGTCGCGCTTTACGGCCGTATTTACGACAGTCGCGCTTTACGGCCGTATTTACGACAGTCGCGCTTTACGGCCGTAATTACGACAGTCGCGCTTTACGGCCGTATTTACGACAGTCGCGCTTTACGGCCGTATTTACGACAGTCGCGATTTACGGCCGTATTTACGACAGTCGCGCTTTACGGCCGTATTTACGACAGTCGCGCTTTACGGCCGTATTTACGACAGTCGCGCTTTACGGCACCTTTTACGACAGTCGCGATTTACGGCCGTATTTACGACAGCCGCGCTTTACGGCAGTATTTACGACAGTCGCGCTTTAGGGCCGTATTTACGACAGTCGCGCTTTACGGCCGTATTTACGACAGTCGCGCTTTACGGCTGTATTTACGACAGTCGCGCTTTACGGCCGTATTTACGGCAGTCGCGCTTTACGGCCGTATTTACGACAGTCGCGCTTTACGGCCGTCTTTACGACAGTCGCGCTTTACGGCCGTATTTACGACAGTCGCGCTTTACGGCACCTTTTACGACAGTCGCGCTTTACGGCACCTTTTACGACAGTCGCGCTTTACGGCCGTATTTACGATAGTCGCGCTTTACGGCACCTTTTACGACAGTCGCGATTTACGGCCGTATTTACGACAGTCGCGCTTTACGGCACCTTTTACGACAGTCGCGCTTTACGGCACCTTTTACGACAGTCGCGCTTTACGGCAGTATTTACGACAGTCGCGCTTTACGGCCGTATTTACGACAGTCGCGCTTTACGGCACCTTTTATGACAGTCGCGCTTTACGGCCGTATTTACGACAGTCGCGCTTTACGGCCGTATTTACGACAGTCGCGCTTTACGGCCGTATTTACGACAGTCGCGATTTACGGCCGTATTTACGACAGTCGCGCTTTACGGCACCTTTTACGACAGTCGCGCTTTACGGCCGTATTTACGACAGTCGCGCTTTACGGCCGTATTTACGACAGTCGCGCTTTACGGCCGTATTTACGGCAGTCGCGCTTTACGGCACCTTTTACGACAGTCGCGCTTTACGGCACCTTTTACGACAGTCGCGCTTTACGGCCATATTTACGACAGTCGCGCTTTACGGCCGTATTTACGACAGTCGCGCTTTACGGCACCTTTTACGACAGTCGCGATTTACGGCCGTATTTACGACAGTCGCGCTTTACGGCCGTATTTACGGCAGTCGCTCTTTACGGCCGTATTTACGACAGTCGCAATTTACGGCCGTATTTACGGCAGTCGCGCTTTACGGCCGTATTTACGACAGCCGCGCTTTACGGCAGTATTTACGACAGTCGCGCTTTACGGCCGTATTTACGGCAGTCGCGCTTTACGGCCGTATTTACGACAGTCGCGCTTTACGGCCGTCTTTACGACAGTCGCGCTTTACGGCCGTATTTACGATAGTCGCGCTTTACGGCACCTTTTACGACAGTCGCGCTTTACGGCACCTTTTACGACAGTCGCGCTTTACGGCCGTATTTACGACAGTCGCGCTTTACGGCACCTTTTACGACAGTCGCGCTTTACGGCCGTATTTACGACAGTCGCGCTTTACGGCCGTATTTACGACAGTCGCGCTTTACGGCCGTATTTACGGCAGTCGCGCTTTACGGCCGTATTTACGACAGTCGCGCTTTACGGCACCTTTTACGACAGTCGCGCTTTACGGCCGTATTTACGGCAGTCGCGCTTTACAGCCGTCTTTACGACAGTCGCGCTTTACGGCCGTATTTACGACAGTCGCGCTTTACGGCACCTTTTACGACAGTCGCGCTTTACTGCACCTTTTACGACAGTCGCGCTTTACGGCCGTATTTACGACAGACGCGCTTTACGGCACCTTTTACGACAGTCGCGCTTTACGGCCGTATTTACGACAGTCGCGCTTTACGGCCGTATTTACGACAGTCGCGCTTTACGGCACCTTTTACGACAGTCGCGATTTACGGCCGTATTTACGACAGTCGCGCTTTACGGCACCTTTTACGACAGTCGCGCTTTACGGCAGTATTTACGACAGTCGCGCTTTACGGCCGTATTTACGGCAGTCGCGCTTTACGGCCGTATTTACAACAGTCGCGCTTTACGGCCGTATTTACGACAGTCGCGCTTTACGGCCGTATTTAAGACAGTCGCGCTTTACGGCCGTATTTACGGCAGTCGCGCTTAACGGCCGTATTTACGACAGTCGCGCTTTACGGCCGTATTTACGACAGTCGCGCTTTACGGCCGTATTTACGACAGTCGCGCTTTACGGCCGTATTTACGACAGTCGCGCTTTACGGCCGTATTTACGGCAGTCGCGCTTTACGGCCGTATTTACGACAGTCGCGCTTTACGGCCGTATTTACGACAGTCGCGCTTTACGGCCGTATTTACGACAGTCGCGCTTTACGGCACCTTTTACGACATACGCGATTTACGGCCGTATTTACGACAGTCGCGCTTTACGGCAGTATTTACGACAGTCGCGCTTTACGGCCGTATTTACGACAGTCGCGCTTGACGGCCGTCTTTACAACAGTCGCGCTTTACGGCCGTATTTACGACAGTCGCGCTTGACGGCCGTCTTTACGGCAGTCGCGCTTTACGGCCGTCTTTACGGCAGTCGCGCTTTACGGCCGTATTTACGGCAGTCGCGCTTTACGGCCGTCTTTACGGCAGTCGCGCTTTACGGCCGTCTTTACGACAGTCGCGTTTTACGGCCGTATTTACGACAGTCGCGCTTTACGGCACCTTTTACGACAGTCGCGCTTTACGGCCGTATTTACGACAGTCGCGCTTTACGGCCGTATTTACGACAGTCGCGCTTTACGGCCGTATTTACGACAGTCGCGCTTTACGGCCGTATTTACGGCAGTCGCGCTTTACGGCCGTATTTACGACAGTCGCGATTTACGGCCGTATTTACGACAGTCGCGCTTTACGGCCGTATTTACGACAGTCGCGCTTTACGGCACCTTTTACGACAGTCGCGATTTACGGCCGTATTTACGACAGCCGCGCTTTACGGCAGTATTTACGACAGTCGCGCTTTACGGCCGTATTTACGACAGTCGCGCTTTACGGCCGTATTTACGACAGTCGCGCTTTACGGCCGTATTTACGGCAGTCGCGCTTTACGGCCGTATTTACGACAGTCGCGCTTTACGGCCGTCTTTACGACAGTCGCGCTTTACGGCCGTATTTACGATAGTCGCGCTTTACGGCACCTTTTACGACAGTCGCGCTTTACGGCACCTTTTACGACAGTCGCGCTTTACGGCCGTATTTACGATAGTCGCGCTTTACGGCACCTTTTACGACAGTCGCGATTTACGGCCGTATTTACGACAGTCGCGCTTTACGGCACCTTTTACGACAGTCGCGCTTTACGGCCGTATTTACGACAGTCGCACTTTACGGCACCTTTTACGACAGTCGCGCTTTACGGCAATATTTACGACAGTCGCGCTTTACGGCCGTATTTACGACAGTCGCGCTTTACGGCACCTTTTATGACAGTCGCGCTTTACGGCCGTATTTACGACAGTCGCGCTTTACGGCCGTATTTACGACAGTCGCGCTTTACGGCACCTTTTACGACAGTCGCGATTTACGGCCGTATTTACGACAGTCGCGCTTTACGGCACCTTTTACGACAGTCGCGCTTTACGGCCGTATTTACGACAGTCGCGCTTTACGGCCGTATTTACGACAGCCGCGCTTTACGGCACCTTTTACGACAGTCGCGCTTTACGGCCGTATTTACGGCAGTCGCGCTTTACGGCCGTATTTACGGCAGTCGCGCTTTACGGCCGTATTTACGACAGCCGCGCTTTACGGCACCTTTTACGACAGTCGCGCTTTAGGGCCGTATTTACGACAGTCGCGCTTTACAGCACCTTTTACAACAGTCGCGCTTTACGGCACCTTTTACAACAGTCGCGCTTTACGGCCGTATTTACGACAGTCGCGCTTTACGGCCGTATTTACGACTGTCGCGCTTTACGGCACCTTTTACGACAGTCGCGATTTACGGCCGTATTTACGACAGTCGCGCTTTACGGCACCTTTTACGACAGTCGCTCTTTACGGCCGTATTTACGGCAGTCGCGCTTTACGGCCGTATTTACGACAGTCGCGATTTACGGCACCTTTTACGACAGTCGTGCTTTACGGCAGTATTTACGACAGTCGCGCTTTACGGCCGTATTTACGACAGTCGCGATTTACGGCCGTATTTACGACAGTCGCGCTTTACGGCACCTTTTACGACAGTCGCGCTTTACGGCCGTATTTACGACAGTCGCGCTTTACGGCCGTATTTACGACAGTCGCGTTTTACGGCCGTATTTACGACAGTCGCGCTTTACGGCCGTATTTACGACAGTCGCGCTTTACGGCACCTTTTACGACAGTCGCGCTTTACGGCCGTATTTACGACAGTCGCGCTTTATGGCACCTTTTACGACAGTCGCGATTTACGGCCGTATTTACGACAGTCGCGCTTTACGGCCGTATTTACGACAGTCGCGCTTTACGGCCGTATTTACGGCAGTCGCGCTTTACGGCCGTATTTACGACAGTCGCGCTTTATGGCACCTCTTACGACAGTCGCGATTTACGGCCGTATTTACGACAGTCGCGCTTTACGGCCGTATTTACGACAGCCGCGCTTTACGGCCGTATTTACGACAGTCACGCTTTACGGCACCTTTTACGACAGTCGCGCTTTACGGCACCTTTTACGACAGTCGCGCTTTACGGCCGTATTTACGACAGTCGCGCTTTACGGCCGTATTTACGGCAGTCGCGCTTTACGGCACCTTTTACGACAGTCGCGCTTTACGGCACCTTTTACGACAGTCGCGCTTTACGGCCGTATTTACGACAGTCGCGCTTTACGGCCGTATTTACGACAGTCGCGCTTTGTGACACCTTTTACGACAGTGCGCGACTGTCGTAAATACGGCCGTAAATCGCGACTGTCGTAAAAGGTGCCGTAAAGCGCGACTGTCGTAAATACGGCCGTAAAGCGCGACTGTCGTAAAAGGTGCCGTAAAGCGCGACTGTCGTAAAAGGTGCCGTAAAGCGCGACTGTCGTAAATACGGCCGTAAAGCGCGACTGTCGTAAATACGGCCGTAAAGCGCGACTGTCGTAAATACTGCCGTAAAGCGCTACTGTCGTAAAAGGTGCCGTAAAGCGCGACTGTCGTAAATACGGCCGTAAAGTGCGACAGCATGGTACCATCGTCTTTAGCCTCTTTTGTGGTCTAGATGGAAGTAGAAAGCTTTTCCACTATGTCTGGCAGGGAGAAACTGTGCCAACACAGAAAACAACTCCCACCGTGGTCGAGAGGATACACGGAGGTCTGCCAGGTGTTTTGCAGGGAGAAAAGAAAAGGTGTCCAAAACAGCTTCCAATCGAATGTTCATGTGATTGGAAAACTCAGGAGAGTGCAAAGGTACTGTTTTCTATCAGTTGGCAAGCTGCACACACAATCCCAGTCTTGTACAGATTCCCTCTTCACCTTTCCGAAGCTGCCGCTTTCGCCCGCTCCAGGAGACGAAAAAGAGCCTTCTTCGCGCAAAGACGATTGTGCCGCTCACAGTGCTCTCCTTAGCGCGGCTTCTCCGAAAGACGCCCGGGAGCAGCACTTTGCTCCGGACAGCATGGTACCATCGTCTTTAGCTTCTTTTGGGGTCCACATCGTAGCATAATACTTTTCCACTATGTCTGGCAGGGAGAAACTCTGCCAGCACAGAAAACAACTCCCACTGTGGTCGAGGGGATGCACGGAGGTCTGCCAGGTGTTTTGCAGGGAGAAAAGCAAAGGTGTCCAAAACAGCTTCCAATCGAATGTTCATGGGATTGGAAACAACAGGAGAGTGCAAAAGTACTGTTTTCTATCATTTGGCAAGCTGCGCACACAATCCCAGTGTTGTACAGCTTCCTTCTTCACCTTCCCGAAGCTGCCGCTTTCGCCCGCTCCAGGAGACGAAAAAGAGCCTTCTTCGCGCAAAGACGATTGTGCCGCTCACAGTGCTCTCCTTAGCGCGGCTTCTCCGAAAGACGCCCGGGAGCAGCACTTTGCTCCGGACAGCATGGTACCATCGTCTTTAGCGTCTTTTGTGGTCTACATGGAAGTAGAAAGCTTTTCCACTATGTCTGGCAGGGAGAAACTGTGCCAGCACAGAAAACAACTCCCACCGTGGTCGAGAGGATACACGGAGGTCTGCCTGGTGTTTTGCAGGGAGAAAAGAAAAGGTGTCCAAAACAGCTTCCAATCCAATGTTCATGTGATTGGAAAAGTCAGGAGAGTGCAAAGGTACTCTTTTCTATCAGTTGGCAAGCTGCGCACACAATCCCAGTCTTGTACAGCTTCCTTCTTCACCTTTCCGAAGCTGCCGCTTTCGCCCGCTCCAGGAGACGAAAAAGAGACTTCTTCGCGCAAAGACGATTGTGCCGCTCACAGTGCTCTCCTTAGCGCGGCTTCTCCGAAAGACGGCCGGGAGCGGCGCTTAGCTCCAGAGAGCACTGTACCTTCGTCTTTAGCGTTTCTTCTCGTCTACATCTTAGCCAAAGCTTTTCCACTATGTCTGGCAGGGAGAAACTGTGCCAGCACAGAAAACAACTCCCACCGTGGTCGAGAGGATACACGGAGGTCTGCCAGGTGTTTTGCAGGGAGAAAAGAAAAGGTGTCCAAAACAGCTTCCAATCGAATGTTCATGTGATTGGAAACAACAGGAGAGTGCAAAAGTACTGTTTTCTATCAGTTGGCAAGCTGCACACACAATCCCAATCTTGTACAGATTCCCTCTTCACCTTTCCGAAGCTGCCGCTTTCGCCCGCTCCAGGGGACGAAAAAGAGCCTTCTTCGCGCAAAGACAATTGTGCCGCTCACAGTGCTCTCCTTAACGCGGCTTCTGCCGAAAGAGGCCCGGGAGCGGCGCTTTGCTCCAGAGAGCACTGTACCTTCGTCTTTAGCGTCTCTTCTCGTCTACATCTTAGCCAAAGCTTTTCCACTATGTCTGGCAGGGAGAAACTGTGCCAGCACAGAAAACAACTCCCACCGTGGTCGAGAGGATACACGGAGGTCTGCCAGGTGTTTGGCAGGAAGAAAAGAAAAGTTGTCCAAAACAGCTTCCAATCGAATGTTCCTGTGATTGGAAAAGTCAGGAGAGTGCAAAGGTACTGTTTTCTATCAGTTGGCAAGGTGCGCACACAATCCCAGTGTTGTACAGCTTGCTTCTTCACCTTCCCGAAGCTGCCGCTCTCGCCGGCTGCCGGAGCCCAAGAAGCCGCTTCTTCGCGCAAAGACGATTGTGCCGCTCACAGTGCTCTCCTTAGCGCGGCTTCTGCCGAAAGACGCCCGGCAGCGGCTCTTACCTCCGGAGAGCATCCTACCTTCCTCTTTAGCTCCTCTTCTCATCTACACCTCGGCAACAAGCTTTTCCACTATGTCTGGCTAGGAAAAACTGTGCCAGCACAGAAAACATCTCCCATCGTGTTCTAGAAGTTGCACGGATGTCTGCCAAGTGTTTGGCAGGAAGAAAAGAAAAGTTGTCCAAAACAGCTTCCAATCGAATGTTCCTGTGATTGGAAAAGTCAGGAGAGTGCAAAGGTACTGTTTTCTATCAGTTGGCAAGGTGCGCACACAATCCCAGTGTTGTACAGCTTGCTTCTTCACCTTCCCGAAGCTGCCGCTCTCGCCGGCTCCCGGAGCCCAAGAAGCGGCTTCTTCGCGCAAAGACGATTGTGCCGCTCACAGTGCTCTCCTTAGCGCGGCTTCTGCCGAAAGACGCCCGGCAGCGGCTCTTACCTCCGGAGAGCATCCTACCTTCCTCTTTAGCTCCTCTTCTCATCTACACCTCGGCAACAAGCTTCTCCACTATGTCTGGCTAGGAAAAACTGTGCCAGCACAGAAAACATCTCCCATCGTGTTCTAGAAGTTGCACGGATGTCTGCCAAGTGTTTGGCAGGAAGAAAAGAAAAGTTGTCCAAAACAGCTTCCAATCGAATGTTCCTGTGATTGGAAAAGTCAGGAGAGTGCAACGGTACTGTTTTCTATCAGTTGGCAAGGTGCGCACACAATCCCAGTGTGGTACAGCTTGCTTCTTCACCTTCCCGAAGCTGCCGCTCTCGCCGGCTGCCGGAGCCCAAGAAGCGGCTTCTTCGCGCAAAGACGATTGTGCCGCTCACAGTGCTCTCCTTAGCGCGGCTTCTGCCGAAAGACGCCCGGCAGCGGCTCTTACCTCCGGAGAGCATCCTACCTTCCTCTTTAGCTCCTCTTCTCATCTACACCTCGGCAACAAGCTTTTCCACTATGTCTGGCTAGGAAAAACTGTGCCAGCACAGAAAACATCTCCCCTCGTGTTCTAGAAGTTGCACGGATGTCTGCCAAGTGTTTGGCAGGAAGAAAAGAAAAGTTGTCCAAAACAGCTTCCAATCGAATGTTCCTGTGATTGGAAAAGTCAGGAGAGTGCAAAGGTACTGTTTTCTATCAGTTGGCAAGGTGCGCACACAATCCCAGTGTTGTACAGCTTGCTTCTTCACCTTCCCGAAGCTGCCGCTCTCGCCGGCTGCCGGAGCCCAAGAAGCGGCTTCTTCGCGCAAAGACGATTGTGCCGCTCACAGTGCTCTCCTTAGCGCGGCTTCTGCCGAAAGACGCCCGGCAGCGGCTCTTACCTCCGGAGAGCATCCTACCTTCCTCTTTAGCTCCTCTTCTCATCTACACCTCGGCAACAAGCTTTTCCACTATGTCTGGCTAGGAAAAACTGTGCCAGCACAGAAAACATCTCCCATCGTGTTCTAGAAGTTGCACGGATGTCTGCCAAGTGTTTGGCAGGAAGAAAAGAAAAGTTGTCCAAAACAGCTTCCAATCGAATGTTCCTGTGATTGGAAAAGTCAGGAGAGTGCAAAGGTACTGTTTTCTATCAGTTGGCAAGGTGCGCACACAATCCCAGTGTTGTACAGCTTGCTTCTTCACCTTCCCGAAGCTGCCGCTCTCGCCGGCTGCCGGAGCCCAAGAAGCGGCTTCTTCGCGCAAAGACGATTGTGCCGCTCACAGCGCTCTCCTTAGCGCGGCTTCTGCCGAAAGACGCCCGGCAGCGGCTCTTACCTCCGGAGAGCATCCTACCTTCCTCTTTAGCTCCTCTTCTCATCTACACCTCGGCAACAAGCTTTTCCACTATGTCTGGCTAGGAAAAACTGTGCCAGCACAGAAAACATCTCCCATCGTGTTCTAGAAGTTGCACGGATGTCTGCCAAGTGTTTGGCAGGAAGAAAAGAAAAGTTGTCCAAAACAGCTTCCAATCGAATGTTCCTGTGATTGGAAAAGTCAGGAGAGTGCAAAGGTACTGTTTTCTATCAGTTGGCAAGGTGCGCACACAATCCCAGTGTTGTACAGCTTGCTTCTTCACCTTCCCGAAGCTGCCGCTCTCGCCGGCTGCCGGAGCCCAAGAAGCGGCTTCTTCGCGCAAAGACGATTGTGCCGCTCACAGGGCTCTCCTTAGCGCGGCTTCTGCCGAAAGACGCCCGGCAGCGGCTCTTACCTCCGGAGAGCATCCTACCTTCCTCTTTAGCTCCTCTTCTCATCTACACCTCGGCAACAAGCTTTTCCACTATGTCTGGCTAGGAAAAACTGTGCCAGCACAGAAAACATCTCCCATCGTGTTCTAGAAGTTGCACGGATGTCTGCCAAGTGTTTGGCAGGAAGAAAAGAAAAGTTGTCCAAAACAGCTTCCAATCGAATGTTCCTGTGATTGGAAAAGTCAGGAGAGTGCAAAGGTACTGTTTTCTATCAGTTGGCAAGGTGCGCACACAATCCCAGTGTTGTACAGCTTGCTTCTTCACCTTCCCGAAGCTGCCGCTCTCGCCGGCTGCCGGAGCCCAAGAAGCGGCTTCTTCGCGCAAAGACGATTGTGCCGCTCACAGCGCTCTCCTTAGCGCGGCTTCTGCCGAAAGACGCCCGGCAGCGGCTCTTACCTCCGGAGAGCATCCTACCTTCCTCTTTAGCTCCTCTTCTCATCTACACCTCGGCAACAAGCTTTTCCACTATGTCTGGCTAGGAAAAACTGTGCCAGCACAGAAAACATCTCCCATCGTGTTCTAGAAGTTGCACGGATGTCTGCCAAGTGTTTGGCAGGAAGAAAAGAAAAGTTGTCCAAAACAGCTTCCAATCGAATGTTCCTGTGATTGGAAAAGTCAGGAGAGTGCAAAGGTACTGTTTTCTATCAGTTGGCAAGGTGCGCACACAATCCCAGTGTTGTACAGCTTGCTTCTTCACCTTCCCGAAGCTGCCGCTCTCGCCGGCTGCCGGAGCCCAAGAAGCGGCTTCTTCGCGCAAAGACGATTGTGCCGCTCACAGTGCTCTCCTTAGCGCGGCTTCTGCCGAAAGACGCCCGGCAGCGGCTCTTACCTCCGGAGAGCATCCTACCTTCCTCTTTAGCTCCTCTTCTCATCTACACCTCGGCAACAAGCTTTTCCACTATGTCTGGCTAGGAAAAACTGTGCCAGCACAGAAAACATCTCCCATCGTGTTCTAGAAGTTGCACGGATGTCTGCCAAGTGTTTGGCAGGAAGAAAAGAAAAGTTGTCCAAAACAGCTTCCAATCGAATGTTCCTGTGATTGGAAAAGTCAGGAGAGTGCAAAGGTACTGTTTTCTATCAGTTGGCAAGGTGCGCACACAATCCCAGTGTTGTACAGCTTGCTTCTTCACCTTCCCGAAGCTGCCGCTCTCGCCGGCTGCCGGAGCCCAAGAAGCGGCTTCTTCGCGCAAAGACGATTGTGCCGCTCACAGTGCTCTCCTTAGCGCGGCTTCTGCCGAAAGACGCCCGGCAGCGGCTCTTACCTCCGGAGAGCATCCTACCTTCCTCTTTAGCTCCTCTTCTCATCTACACCTCGGCAACAAGCTTTTCCACTATGTCTGGCAGGAAAAACTGTGCCAGCACAGAAAACATCTCCCATCGTGTTCTAGAAGTTGCACGGATGTCTGCCAAGTGTTTGGCAGGAAGAAAAGAAAAGTTGTCCAAAACAGCTTCCAATCGAATGTTCCTGTGATTGGAAAAGTCAGGAGAGTGCAAAGGTACTGTTTTCTATCAGTTGGCAAGGTGCGCACACAATCCCAGTGTTGTACAGCTTGCTTCTTCACCTTCCCGAAGCTGCCGCTCTCGCCGGCTGCCGGAGCCCAAGAAGCGGCTTCTTCGCGCAAAGACGATTGTGCCGCTCACAGTGCTCTCCTTAGCGCGGCTTCTGCCGAAAGACGCCCGGCAGCGGCTCTTACCTCCGGAGAGCATCCTACCTTCCTCTTTAGCTCCTCTTCTCATCTACACCTCGGCAACAAGCTTTTCCACTATGTCTGGCTAGGAAAAACTGTGCCAGCACAGAAAACATCTCCCATCGTGTTCTAGAAGTTGCACGGATGTCTGCCAAGTGTTTGGCAGGAAGAAAAGAAAAGTTGTCCAAAACAGCTTCCAATCGAATGTTCCTGTGATTGGAAAAGTCAGGAGAGTGCAAAGGTACTGTTTTCTATCAGTTGGCAAGGTGCGCACACAATCCCAGTGTTGTACAGCTTGCTTCTTCACCTTCCCGAAGCTGCCGCTCTCGCCGGCTGCCGGAGCCCAAGAAGCGGCTTCTTCGCGCAAAGACGATTGTGCCGCTCACAGTGCTCTCCTTAGCGCGGCTTCTGCCGAAAGACGCCCGGCAGCGGCTCTTACCTCCGGAGAGCATCCTACCTTCCTCTTTAGCTCCTCTTCTCATCTACACCTCGGCAACAAGCTTTTCCACTATGTCTGGCTAGGAAAAACTGTGCCAGCACAGAAAACATCTCCCATCGTGTTCTAGAAGTTGCACGGATGTCTGCCAAGTGTTTGGCAGGAAGAAAAGAAAAGTTGTCCAAAACAGCTTCCAATCGAATGTTCCTGTGATTGGAAAAGTCAGGAGAGTGCAAAGGTACTGTTTTCTATCAGTTGGCAAGGTGCGCACACAATCCCAGTGTTGTACAGCTTGCTTCTTCACCTTCCCGAAGCTGCCGCTCTCGCCGGCTGCCGGAGCCCAAGAAGCGGCTTCTTCGCGCAAAGACGATTGTGCCGCTCACAGTGCTCTCCTTAGCGCGGCTTCTGCCGAAAGACGCCCGGCAGCGGCTCTTACCTCCGGAGAGCATCCTACCTTCCTCTTTAGCTCCTCTTCTCATCTACACCTCGGCAACAAGCTTTTCCACTATGTCTGGCTAGGAAAAACTGTGCCAGCACAGAAAACATCTCCCATCGTGTTCTAGAAGTTGCACGGATGTCTGCCAAGTGTTTGGCAGGAAGAAAAGAAAAGTTGTCCAAAACAGCTTCCAATCGAATGTTCCTGTGATTGGAAAAGTCAGGAGAGTGCAAAGGTACTGTTTTCTATCAGTTGGCAAGGTGCGCACACAATCCCAGTGTTGTACAGCTTGCTTCTTCACCTTCCCGAAGCTGCCGCTCTCGCCGGCTGCCGGAGCCCAAGAAGCGGCTTCTTCGCGCAAAGACGATTGTGCCGCTCACAGTGCTCTCCTTAGCGCGGCTTCTGCCGAAAGACGCCCGGCAGCGGCTCTTACCTCCGGAGAGCATCCTACCTTCCTCTTTAGCTCCTCTTCTCATCTACACCTCGGCAACAAGCTTTTCCACTATGTCTGGCTAGGAAAAACTGTGCCAGCACAGAAAACATCTCCCATCGTGTTCTAGAAGTTGCACGGATGTCTGCCAAGTGTTTGGCAGGAAGAAAAGAAAAGTTGTCCAAAACAGCTTCCAATCGAATGTTCCTGTGATTGGAAAAGTCAGGAGAGTGCAAAGGTACTGTTTTCTATCAGTTGGCAAGGTGCGCACACAATCCCAGTGTTGTACAGCTTGCTTCTTCACCTTCCCGAAGCTGCCGCTCTCGCCGGCTGCCGGAGCCCAAGAAGCGGCTTCTTCGCGCAAAGACGATTGTGCCGCTCACAGTGCTCTCCTTAGCGCGGCTTCTGCCGAAAGACGCCCGGCAGCGGCTCTTACCTCCGGAGAGCATCCTACCTTCCTCTTTAGCTCCTCTTCTCATCTACACCTCGGCAACAAGCTTTTCCACTATGTCTGGCTAGGAAAAACTGTGCCAGCACAGAAAACATCTCCCATCGTGTTCTAGAAGTTGCACGGATGTCTGCCAAGTGTTTGGCAGGAAGAAAAGAAAAGTTGTCCAAAACAGCTTCCAATCGAATGTTCCTGTGATTGGAAAAGTCAGGAGAGTGCAAAGGTACTGTTTTCTATCAGTTGGCAAGGTGCGCACACAATCCCAGTGTTGTACAGCTTGCTTCTTCACCTTCCCGAAGCTGCCGCTCTCGCCGGCTGCCGGAGCCCAAGAAGCGGCTTCTTCGCGCAAAGACGATTGTGCCGCTCACAGTGCTCTCCTTAGCGCGGCTTCTGCCGAAAGACGCCCGGCAGCGGCTCTTACCTCCGGAGAGCATCCTACCTTCCTCTTTAGCTCCTCTTCTCATCTACACCTCGGCAACAAGCTTTTCCACTATGTCTGGCTAGGAAAAACTGTGCCAGCACAGAAAACATCTCCCATCGTGTTCTAGAAGTTGCACGGATGTCTGCCAAGTGTTTGGCAGGAAGAAAAGAAAAGTTGTCCAAAACAGCTTCCAATCGAATGTTCCTGTGATTGGAAAAGTCAGGAGAGTGCAAAGGTACTGTTTTCTATCAGTTGGCAAGGTGCGCACACAATCCCAGTGTTGTACAGCTTGCTTCTTCACCTTCCCGAAGCTGCCGCTCTCAGCCGGCTGCCGGAGCCCAAGAAGCGGCTTCTTCGCGCAAAGACGATTGTGCCGCTCACAGTGCTCTCCTTAGCGCGGCTTCTGCCGAAAGACGCCCGGCAGCGGCTCTTACCTCCGGAGAGCATCCTACCTTCCTCTTTAGCTCCTCTTCTCATCTACACCTCGGCAACAAGCTTTTCCACTATGTCTGGCTAGGAAAAACTGTGCCAGCACAGAAAACATCTCCCATCGTGTTCTAGAAGTTGCACGGATGTCTGCCAAGTGTTTGGCAGGAAGAAAAGAAAAGTTGTCCAAAACAGCTTCCAATCGAATGTTCCTGTGATTGGAAAAGTCAGGAGAGTGCAAAGGTACTGTTTTCTATCAGTTGGCAAGGTGCGCACACAATCCAGTGTTGTACAGCTTGCTTCTTCACCTTCCCGAAGCTGCCGCTCTCGCCGGCTGCCGGAGCCCAAGAAGCGGCTTCTTCGCGCAAAGACGATTGTGCCGCTCACAGTGCTCTCCTTAGCGCGGCTTCTGCCGAAAGACGCCCGGCAGCGGCTCTTACCTCCGGAGAGCATCCTACCTTCCTCTTTAGCTCCTCTTCTCATCTACACCTCGGCAACAAGCTTTTCCACTATGTCTGGCTAGGAAAAACTGTGCCAGCACAGAAAACATCTCCCATCGTGTTCTAGAAGTTGCACGGATGTCTGCCAAGTGTTTGGCAGGAAGAAAAGAAAAGTTGTCCAAAACAGCTTCCAATCGAATGTTCCTGTGATTGGAAAAGTCAGGAGAGTGCAAAGGTACTGTTTTCTATCAGTTGGCAAGGTGCGCACACAATCCCAGTGTTGTACAGCTTGCTTCTTCACCTTCCCGAAGCTGCCGCTCTCGCCGGCTGCCGGAGCCCAAGAAGCGGCTTCTTCGCGCAAAGACGATTGTGCCGCTCACAGTGCTCTCCTTAGCGCGGCTTCTGCCGAAAGACGCCCGGCAGCGGCTCTTACCTCCGGAGAGCATCCTACCTTCCTCTTTAGCTCCTCTTCTCATCTACACCTCGGCAACAAGCTTTTCCACTATGTCTGGCTAGGAAAAACTGTGCCAGCACAGAAAACATCTCCCATCGTGTTCTAGAAGTTGCACGGATGTCTGCCAAGTGTTTGGCAGGAAGAAAAGAAAAGTTGTCCAAAACAGCTTCCAATCGAATGTTCCTGTGATTGGAAAAGTCAGGAGAGTGCAAAGGTACTGTTTTCTATCAGTTGGCAAGGTGCGCACACAATCCCAGTGTTGTACAGCTTGCTTCTTCACCTTCCCGAAGCTGCCGCTCTCGCCGGCTGCCGGAGCCCAAGAAGCGGCTTCTTCGCGCAAAGACGATTGTGCCGCTCACAGTGCTCTCCTTAGCGCGGCTTCTGCCGAAAGACGCCCGGCAGCGGCTCTTACCTCCGGAGAGCATCCTACCTTCCTCTTTAGCTCCTCTTCTCATCTACACCTCGGCAACAAGCTTTTCCACTATGTCTGGCTAGGAAAAACTGTGCCAGCACAGAAAACATCTCCCATCGTGTTCTAGAAGTTGCACGGATGTCTGCCAAGTGTTTGGCAGGAAGAAAAGAAAGTTGTCCAAAACAGCTTCCAATCGAATGTTCCTGTGATTGGAAAAGTCAGGAGAGTGCAAAGGTACTGTTTTCTATCAGTTGGCAAGGTGCGCACACAATCCCAGTGTTGTACAGCTTGCTTCTTCACCTTCCCGAAGCTGCCGCTCTCGCCGGCTGCCGGAGCCCAAGAAGCGGCTTCTTCGCGCAAAGACGATTGTGCCGCTCACAGTGCTCTCCTTAGCGCGGCTTCTGCCGAAAGACGCCCGGCAGCGGCTCTTACCTCCGGAGAGCATCCTACCTTCCTCTTTAGCTCCTCTTCTCATCTACACCTCGGCAACAAGCTTTTCCACTATGTCTGGCTAGGAAAAACTGTGCCAGCACAGAAAACATCTCCCATCGTGTTCTAGAAGTTGCACGGATGTCTGCCAAGTGTTTGGCAGGAAGAAAAGAAAAGTTGTCCAAAACAGCTTCCAATCGAATGTTCCTGTGATTGGAAAAGTCAGGAGAGTGCAAAGGTACTGTTTTCTATCAGTTGGCAAGGTGCGCACACAATCCCAGTGTTGTACAGCTTGCTTCTTCACCTTCCCGAAGCTGCCGCTCTCGCCGGCTGCCGGAGCCCAAGAAGCGGCTTCTTCGCGCAAAGACGATTGTGCCGCTCACAGTGCTCTCCTTAGCGCGGCTTCTGCCGAAAGACGCCCGGCAGCGGCTCTTACCTCCGGAGAGCATCCTACCTTCCTCTTTAGCTCCTCTTCTCATCTACACCTCGGCAACAAGCTTTTCCACTATGTCTGGCTAGGAAAAACTGTGCCAGCACAGAAAACATCTCCCATCGTGTTCTAGAAGTTGCACGGATGTCTGCCAAGTGTTTGGCAGGAAGAAAAGAAAAGTTGTCCAAAACAGCTTCCAATCGAATGTTCCTGTGATTGGAAAAGTCAGGAGAGTGCAAAGGTACTGTTTTCTATCAGTTGGCAAGGTGCGCACACAATCCCAGTGTTGTACAGCTTGCTTCTTCACCTTCCCGAAGCTGCCGCTCTCGCCGGCTGCCGGAGCCCAAGAAGCGGCTTCTTCGCGCAAAGACGATTGTGCCGCTCACAGCGCTCTCCTTAGCGCGGCTTCTGCCGAAAGACGCCCGGCAGCGGCTCTTACCTCCGGAGAGCATCCTACCTTCCTCTTTAGCTCCTCTTCTCATCTACACCTCGGCAACAAGCTTTTCCACTATGTCTGGCTAGGAAAAACTGTGCCAGCACAGAAAACATCTCCCATCGTGTTCTAGAAGTTGCACGGATGTCTGCCAAGTGTTTGGCAGGAAGAAAAGAAAAGTTGTCCAAAACAGCTTCCAATCGAATGTTCCTGTGATTGGAAAAGTCAGGAGAGTGCAAAGGTACTGTTTTCTATCAGTTGGCAAGGTGCGCACACAATCCCAGTGTTGTACAGCTTGCTTCTTCACCTTCCCGAAGCTGCCGCTCTCGCCGGCTGCCGGAGCCCAAGAAGCGGCTTCTTCGCGCAAAGACGATTGTGCCGCTCACAGCGCTCTCCTTAGCGCGGCTTCTGCCGAAAGACGCCCGGCAGCGGCTCTTACCTCCGGAGAGCATCCTACCTTCCTCTTTAGCTCCTCTTCTCATCTACACCTCGGCAACAAGCTTTTCCACTATGTCTGGCTAGGAAAAACTGTGCCAGCACAGAAAACATCTCCCATCGTGTTCTAGAAGTTGCACGGATGTCTGCCAAGTGTTTGGCAGGAAGAAAAGAAAAGTTGTCCAAAACAGCTTCCAATCGAATGTTCCTGTGATTGGAAAAGTCAGGAGAGTGCAAAGGTACTGTTTTCTATCAGTTGGCAAGGTGCGCACACAATCCCAGTGTTGTACAGCTTGCTTCTTCACCTTCCCGAAGCTGCCGCTCTCGCCGGCTGCCGGAGCCCAAGAAGCGGCTTCTTCGCGCAAAGACGATTGTGCCGCTCACAGCGCTCTCCTTAGCGCGGCTTCTGCCGAAAGACGCCCGGCAGCGGCTCTTACCTCCGGAGAGCATCCTACCTTCCTCTTTAGCTCCTCTTCTCATCTACACCTCGGCAACAAGCTTTTCCACTATGTCTGGCTAGGAAAAACTGTGCCAGCACAGAAAACATCTCCCATCGTGTTCTAGAAGTTGCACGGATGTCTGCCAAGTGTTTGGCAGGAAGAAAAGAAAAGTTGTCCAAAACAGCTTCCAATCGAATGTTCCTGTGATTGGAAAAGTCAGGAGAGTGCAAAGGTACTGTTTTCTATCAGTTGGCAAGGTGCGCACACAATCCCAGTGTTGTACAGCTTGCTTCTTCACCTTCCGAAGCTGCCGCTCTCGCCGGCTGCCGGAGCCCAAGAAGCGGCTTCTTCGCGCAAAGACGATTGTGCCGCTCACAGGGCTCTCCTTAGCGCGGCTTCTGCCGAAAGACGCCCGGCAGCGGCTCTTACCTCCGGAGAGCATCCTACCTTCCTCTTTAGCTCCTCTTCTCATCTACACCTCGGCAACAAGCTTTTCCACTATGTCTGGCTAGGAAAAACTGTGCCAGCACAGAAAACATCTCCCATCGTGTTCTAGAAGTTGCACGGATGTCTGCCAAGTGTTTGGCAGGAAGAAAAGAAAAGTTGTCCAAAACAGCTTCCAATCGAATGTTCCTGTGATTGGAAAAGTCAGGAGAGTGCAAAGGTACTGTTTTCTATCAGTTGGCAAGGTGCGCACACAATCCCAGTGTTGTACAGCTTGCTTCTTCACCTTCCCGAAGCTGCCGCTCTCGCCGGCTGCCGGAGCCCAAGAAGCGGCTTCTTCGCGCAAAGACGATTGTGCCGCTCACAGTGCTCTCCTTAGCGCGGCTTCTGCCGAAAGACGCCCGGCAGCGGCTCTTACCTCCGGAGAGCATCCTACCTTCCTCTTTAGCTCCTCTTCTCATCTACACCTCGGCAACAAGCTTTTCCACTATGTCTGGCTAGGAAAAACTGTGCCAGCACAGAAAACATCTCCCATCGTGTTCTAGAAGTTGCACGGATGTCTGCCAAGTGTTTGGCAGGAAGAAAAGAAAAGTTGTCCAAAACAGCTTCCAATCGAATGTTCCTGTGATTGGAAAAGTCAGGAGAGTGCAAAGGTACTGTTTTCTATCAGTTGGCAAGGTGCGCACACAATCCCAGTGTTGTACAGCTTGCTTCTTCACCTTCCCGAAGCTGCCGCTCTCGCCGGCTGCCGGAGCCCAAGAAGCGGCTTCTTCGCGCAAAGACGATTGTGCCGCTCACAGTGCTCTCCTTAGCGCGGCTTCTGCCGAAAGACGCCCGGCAGCGGCTCTTACCTCCGGAGAGCATCCTACCTTCCTCTTTAGCTCCTCTTCTCATCTACACCTCGGCAACAAGCTTTTCCACTATGTCTGGCTAGGAAAAACTGTGCCAGCACAGAAAACATCTCCCATCGTGTTCTAGAAGTTGCACGGATGTCTGCCAAGTGTTTGGCAGGAAGAAAGAAAAGTTGTCCAAAACAGCTTCCAATCGAATGTTCCTGTGATTGGAAAAGTCAGGAGAGTGCAAAGGTACTGTTTTCTATCAGTTGGCAAGGTGCGCACACAATCCCAGTGTTGTACAGCTTGCTTCTTCACCTTCCCGAAGCTGCCGCTCTCGCCGGCTGCCGGAGCCCAAGAAGCGGCTTCTTCGCGCAAAGACGATTGTGCCGCTCACAGCGCTCTCCTTAGCGCGGCTTCTGCCGAAAGACGCCCGGCAGCGGCTCTTACCTCCGGAGAGCATCCTACCTTCCTCTTTAGCTCCTCTTCTCATCTACACCTCGGCAACAAGCTTTTCCACTATGTCTGGCTAGGAAAAACTGTGCCAGCACAGAAAACATCTCCCATCGTGTTCTAGAAGTTGCACGGATGTCTGCCAAGTGTTTGGCAGGAAGAAAAGAAAAGTTGTCCAAAACAGCTTCCAATCGAATGTTCCTGTGATTGGAAAAGTCAGGAGAGTGCAAAGGTACTGTTTTCTATCAGTTGGCAAGGTGCGCACACAATCCCAGTGTTGTACAGCTTGCTTCTTCACCTTCCCGAAGCTGCCGCTCTCGCCGGCTGCCGGAGCCCAAGAAGCGGCTTCTTCGCGCAAAGACGATTGTGCCGCTCACAGCGCTCTCCTTAGCGCGGCTTCTGCCGAAAGACGCCCGGCAGCGGCTCTTACCTCCGGAGAGCATCCTACCTTCCTCTTTAGCTCCTCTTCTCATCTACACCTCGGCAACAAGCTTTTCCACTATGTCTGGCTAGGAAAAACTGTGCCAGCACAGAAAACATCTCCCATCGTGTTCTAGAAGTTGCACGGATGTCTGCCAAGTGTTTGGCAGGAAGAAAAGAAAAGTTGTCCAAAACAGCTTCCAATCGAATGTTCCTGTGATTGGAAAAGTCAGGAGAGTGCAAAGGTACTGTTTTCTATCAGTTGGCAAGGTGCGCACACAATCCCAGTGTTGTACAGCTTGCTTCTTCACCTTCCCGAAGCTGCCGCTCTCGCCGGCTGCCGGAGCCCAAGAAGCGGCTTCTTCGCGCAAAGACGATTGTGCCGCTCACAGTGCTCTCCTTAGCGCGGCTTCTGCCGAAAGACGCCCGGCAGCGGCTCTTACCTCCGGAGAGCATCCTACCTTCCTCTTTAGCTCCTCTTCTCATCTACACCTCGGCAACAAGCTTTTCCACTATGTCTGGCTAGGAAAAACTGTGCCAGCACAGAAAACATCTCCCATCGTGTTCTAGAAGTTGCACGGATGTCTGCCAAGTGTTTGGCAGGAAGAAAAGAAAAGTTGTCCAAAACAGCTTCCAATCGAATGTTCCTGTGATTGGAAAAGTCAGGAGAGTGCAAAGGTACTGTTTTCTATCAGTTGGCAAGGTGCGCACACAATCCCAGTGTTGTACAGCTTGCTTCTTCACCTTCCCGAAGCTGCCGCTCTCGCCGGCTGCCGGAGCCCAAGAAGCGGCTTCTTCGCGCAAAGACGATTGTGCCGCTCACAGCGCTCTCCTTAGCGCGGCTTCTGCCGAAAGACGCCCGGCAGCGGCTCTTACCTCCGGAGAGCATCCTACCTTCCTCTTTAGCTCCTCTTCTCATCTACACCTCGGCAACAAGCTTTTCCACTATGTCTGGCTAGGAAAAACTGTGCCAGCACAGAAAACATCTCCCATCGTGTTCTAGAAGTTGCACGGATGTCTGCCAAGTGTTTGGCAGGAAGAAAGAAAAGTTGTCCAAAACAGCTTCCAATCGAATGTTCCTGTGATTGGAAAAGTCAGGAGAGTGCAAAGGTACTGTTTTCTATCAGTTGGCAAGGTGCGCACACAATCCCAGTGTTGTACAGCTTGCTTCTTCACCTTCCCGAAGCTGCCGCTCTCGCCGGCTGCCGGAGCCCAAGAAGCGGCTTCTTCGCGCAAAGACGATTGTGCCGCTCACAGTGCTCTCCTTAGCGCGGCTTCTGCCGAAAGACGCCCGGCAGCGGCTCTTACCTCCGGAGAGCATCCTACCTTCCTCTTTAGCTCCTCTTCTCATCTACACCTCGGCAACAAGCTTTTCCACTATGTCTGGCTAGGAAAAACTGTGCCAGCACAGAAAACATCTCCCATCGTGTTCTAGAAGTTGCACGGATGTCTGCCAAGTGTTTGGCAGGAAGAAAAGAAAAGTTGTCCAAAACAGCTTCCAATCGAATGTTCCTGTGATTGGAAAAGTCAGGAGAGTGCAAAGGTACTGTTTTCTATCAGTTGGCAAGGTGCGCACACAATCCCAGTGTTGTACAGCTTGCTTCTTCACCTTCCCGAAGCTGCCGCTCTCGCCGGCTGCCGGAGCCCAAGAAGCGGCTTCTTCGCGCAAAGACGATTGTGCCGCTCACAGTGCTCTCCTTAGCGCGGCTTCTGCCGAAAGACGCCCGGCAGCGGCTCTTACCTCCGGAGAGCATCCTACCTTCCTCTTTAGCTCCTCTTCTCATCTACACCTCGGCAACAAGCTTTTCCACTATGTCTGGCTAGGAAAAACTGTGCCAGCACAGAAAACATCTCCCATCGTGTTCTAGAAGTTGCACGGATGTCTGCCAAGTGTTTGGCAGGAGAAAGAAAAGTTGTCCAAAACAGCTTCCAATCGAATGTTCCTGTGATTGGAAAAGTCAGGAGAGTGCAAAGGTACTGTTTTCTATCAGTTGGCAAGGTGCGCACACAATCCCAGTGTTGTACAGCTTGCTTCTTCACCTTCCCGAAGCTGCCGCTCTCGCCGGCTGCCGGAGCCCAAGAAGCGGCTTCTTCGCGCAAAGACGATTGTGCCGCTCACAGTGCTCTCCTTAGCGCGGCTTCTGCCGAAAGACGCCCGGCAGCGGCTCTTACCTCCGGAGAGCATCCTACCTTCCTCTTTAGCTCCTCTTCTCATCTACACCTCGGCAACAAGCTTTTCCACTATGTCTGGCTAGGAAAAACTGTGCCAGCACAGAAAACATCTCCATCGTGTTCTAGAAGTTGCACGGATGTCTGCCAAGTGTTTGGCAGGAAGAAAAGAAAAGTTGTCCAAAACAGCTTCCAATCGAATGTTCCTGTGATTGGAAAAGTCAGGAGAGTGCAAAGGTACTGTTTTCTATCAGTTGGCAAGGTGCGCACACAATCCCAGTGTTGTACAGCTTGCTTCTTCACCTTCCCGAAGCTGCCGCTCTCGCCGGCTGCCGGAGCCCAAGAAGCGGCTTCTTCGCGCAAAGACGATTGTGCCGCTCACAGTGCTCTCCTTAGCGCGGCTTCTGCCGAAAGACGCCCGGCAGCGGCTCTTACCTCCGGAGAGCATCCTACCTTCCTCTTTAGCTCCTCTTCTCATCTACACCTCGGCAACAAGCTTTTCCACTATGTCTGGCTAGGAAAAACTGTGCCAGCACAGAAAACATCTCCCATCGTGTTCTAGAAGTTGCACGGATGTCTGCCAAGTGTTTGGCAGGAAGAAAAGAAAAGTTGTCCAAAACAGCTTCCAATCGAATGTTCCTGTGATTGGAAAAGTCAGGAGAGTGCAAAGGTACTGTTTTCTATCAGTTGGCAAGGTGCGCACACAATCCCAGTGTTGTACAGCTTGCTTCTTCACCTTCCCGAAGCTGCCGCTCTCGCCGGCTGCCGGAGCCCAAGAAGCGGCTTCTTCGCGCAAAGACGATTGTGCCGCTCACAGTGCTCTCCTTAGCGCGGCTTCTGCCGAAAGACGCCCGGCAGCGGCTCTTACCTCCGGAGAGCATCCTACCTTCCTCTTTAGCTCCTCTTCTCATCTACACCTCGGCAACAAGCTTTTCCACTATGTCTGGCTAGGAAAAACTGTGCCAGCACAGAAAACATCTCCCATCGTGTTCTAGAAGTTGCACGGATGTCTGCCAAGTGTTTGGCAGGAAGAAAAGAAAAGTTGTCCAAAACAGCTTCCAATCGAATGTTCCTGTGATTGGAAAAGTCAGGAGAGTGCAAAGGTACTGTTTTCTATCAGTTGGCAAGGTGCGCACACAATCCCAGTGTTGTACAGCTTGCTTCTTCACCTTCCCGAAGCTGCCGCTCTCGCCGGCTGCCGGAGCCCAAGAAGCGGCTTCTTCGCGCAAAGACGATTGTGCCGCTCACAGTGCTCTCCTTAGCGCGGCTTCTGCCGAAAGACGCCCGGCAGCGGCTCTTACCTCCGGAGAGCATCCTACCTTCCTCTTTAGCTCCTCTTCTCATCTACACCTCGGCAACAAGCTTTTCCACTATGTCTGGCTAGGAAAAACTGTGCCAGCACAGAAAACATCTCCCATCGTGTTCTAGAAGTTGCACGGATGTCTGCCAAGTGTTTGGCAGGAAGAAAGAAAAGTTGTCCAAAACAGCTTCCAATCGAATGTTCCTGTGATTGGAAAAGTCAGGAGAGTGCAAAGGTACTGTTTTCTATCAGTTGGCAAGGTGTAATCCCAGTGTTGTACAGCTTGCTTCTTCACCTTCCCGAAGCTGCCGCTCTCGCCGGCTCCCGGAGCCCAAGAAGCGGCTTCTTCGCGCAAAGACGATTGTGCCGCTCACAGCGCTCTCCTTAGCGCGGCTTCTGCCGAAAGACGCCCGGCAGCGGCTCTTACCTCCGGAGAGCATCCTACCTTCCTCTTTAGCTCCTCTTCTCATCTACACCTCGGCAACAAGCTTTTCCACTATGTCTGGCTAGGAAAAACTGTGCCAGCACAGAAAACATCTCCCATCGTGTTCTAGAAGTTGCACGGATGTCTGCCAAGTGTTTGGCAGGAAGAAAAGAAAAGTTGTCCAAAACAGCTTCCAATCGAATGTTCCTGTGATTGGAAAAGTCAGGAGAGTGCAAAGGTACTGTTTTCTATCAGTTGGCAAGGTGCGCACACAATCCCAGTGTTGTACAGCTTGCTTCTTCACCTTCCCGAAGCTGCCGCTCTCGCCGGCTGCCGGAGCCCAAGAAGCGGCTTCTTCGCGCAAAGACGATTGTGCCGCTCACAGTGCTCTCCTTAGCGCGGCTTCTGCCGAAAGACGCCCGGCAGCGGCTCTTACCTCCGGAGAGCATCCTACCTTCCTCTTTAGCTCCTCTTCTCATCTACACCTCGGCAACAAGCTTTTCCACTATGTCTGGCTAGGAAAAACTGTGCCAGCACAGAAAACATCTCCCATCGTGTTCTAGAAGTTGCACGGATGTCTGCCAAGTGTTTGGCAGGAAGAAAAGAAAAGTTGTCCAAAACAGCTTCCAATCGAATGTTCCTGTGATTGGAAAAGTCAGGAGAGTGCAAAGGTACTGTTTTCTATCAGTTGGCAAGGTGCGCACACAATCCCAGTGTTGTACAGCTTGCTTCTTCACCTTCCCGAAGCTGCCGCTCTCGCCGGCTGCCGGAGCCCAAGAAGCGGCTTCTTCGCGCAAAGACGATTGTGCCGCTCACAGTGCTCTCCTTAGCGCGGCTTCTGCCGAAAGACGCCCGGCAGCGGCTCTTACCTCCGGAGAGCATCCTACCTTCCTCTTTAGCTCCTCTTCTCATCTACACCTCGGCAACAAGCTTTTCCACTATGTCTGGCTAGGAAAAACTGTGCCAGCACAGAAAACATCTCCCCTCGTGTTCTAGAAGTTGCACGGATGTCTGCCAAGTGTTTGGCAGGAAGAAAAGAAAAGTTGTCCAAAACAGCTTCCAATCGAATGTTCCTGTGATTGGAAAAGTCAGGAGAGTGCAAAGGTACTGTTTTCTATCAGTTGGCAAGGTGCGCACACAATCCCAGTGTTGTACAGCTTGCTTCTTCACCTTCCCGAAGCTGCCGCTCTCGCCGGCTGCCGGAGCCCAAGAAGCGGCTTCTTCGCGCAAAGACGATTGTGCCGCTCACAGTGCTCTCCTTAGCGCGGCTTCTGCCGAAAGACGCCCGGCAGCGGCTCTTACCTCCGGAGAGCATCCTACCTTCCTCTTTAGCTCCTCTTCTCATCTACACCTCGGCAACAAGCTTTTCCACTATGTCTGGCTAGGAAAAACTGTGCCAGCACAGAAAACATCTCCCATCGTGTTCTAGAAGTTGCACGGATGTCTGCCAAGTGTTTGGCAGGAAGAAAAGAAAAGTTGTCCAAAACAGCTTCCAATCGAATGTTCCTGTGATTGGAAAAGTCAGGAGAGTGCAAAGGTACTGTTTTCTATCAGTTGGCAAGGTGCGCACACAATCCCAGTGTTGTACAGCTTGCTTCTTCACCTTCCCGAAGCTGCCGCTCTCGCCGGCTGCCGGAGCCCAAGAAGCGGCTTCTTCGCGCAAAGACGATTGTGCCGCTCACAGTGCTCTCCTTAGCGCGGCTTCTGCCGAAAGACGCCCGGCAGCGGGTCTTACCTCCGGAGAGCATCCTACCTTCCTCTTTAGCTCCTCTTCTCATCTACACCTCGGCAACAAGCTTTTCCACTATGTCTGGCTAGGAAAAACTGTGCCAGCACAGAAAACATCTCCCCTCGTGTTCTAGAAGTTGCACGGATGTCTGCCAAGTGTTTGGCAGGAAGAAAAGAAAAGTTGTCCAAAACAGCTTCCAATCGAATGTTCCTGTGATTGGAAAAGTCAGGAGAGTGCAAAGGTACTGTTTTCTATCAGTTGGCAAGGTGCGCACACAATCCCAGTGTTGTACAGCTTGCTTCTTCACCTTCCCGAAGCTGCCGCTCTCGCCGGCTGCCGGAGCCCAAGAAGCGGCTTCTTCGGGCAAAGACGATTGTGCCGCTCACAGTGCTCTCCTTAGCGCGGCTTCTGCCGAAAGACGCCCGGCAGCGGCTCTTACCTCCGGAGAGCATCCTACCTTCCTCTTTAGCTCCTCTTCTCATCTACACCTCGGCAACAAGCTTTTCCACTATGTCTGGCTAGGAAAAACTGTGCCAGCACAGAAAACATCTCCCATCGTGTTCTAGAAGTTGCACGGATGTCTGCCAAGTGTTTGGCAGGAAGAAAAGAAAAGTTGTCCAAAACAGCTTCCAATCGAATGTTCCTGTGATTGGAAAAGTCAGGAGAGTGCAAAGGTACTGTTTTCTATCAGTTGGCAAGGTGCGCACACAATCCCAGTGTTGTACAGCTTGCTTCTTCACCTTCCCGAAGCTGCCGCTCTCGCCGGCTGCCGGAGCCCAAGAAGCGGCTTCTTCGCGCAAAGACGATTGTGCCGCTCACAGTGCTCTCCTTAGCGCGGCTTCTGCCGAAAGACGCCCGGCAGCGGCTCTTACCTCCGGAGAGCATCCTACCTTCCTCTTTAGCTCCTCTTCTCATCTACACCTCGGCAACAAGCTTTTCCACTATGTCTGGCTAGGAAAAACTGTGCCAGCACAGAAAACATCTCCCCTCGTGTTCTAGAAGTTGCACGGATGTCTGCCAAGTGTTTGGCAGGAAGAAAAGAAAAGTTGTCCAAAACAGCTTCCAATCGAATGTTCCTGTGATTGGAAAAGTCAGGAGAGTGCAAAGGTACTGTTTTCTATCAGTTGGCAAGGTGCGCACACAATCCCAGTGTTGTACAGCTTGCTTCTTCACCTTCCCGAAGCTGCCGCTCTCGCCGGCTGCCGGAGCCCAAGAAGCGGCTTCTTCGCGCAAAGACGATTGTGCCGCTCACAGTGCTCTCCTTAGCGCGGCTTCTGCCGAAAGACGCCCGGCAGCGGCTCTTACCTCCGGAGAGCATCCTACCTTCCTCTTTAGCTCCTCTTCTCATCTACACCTCGGCAACAAGCTTTTCCACTATGTCTGGCTAGGAAAAACTGTGCCAGCACAGAAAACATCTCCCATCGTGTTCTAGAAGTTGCACGGATGTCTGCCAAGTGTTTGGCAGGAAGAAAAGAAAAGTTGTCCAAAACAGCTTCCAATCGAATGTTCCTGTGATTGGAAAAGTCAGGAGAGTGCAAAGGTACTGTTTTCTATCAGTTGGCAAGGTGCGCACGCAATCCCAGTGTTGTACAGCTTGCTTCTTCACCTTCCCGAAGCTGCCGCTCTCGCCGGCTGCCGGAGCCCAAGAAGCGGCTTCTTCGCGCAAAGACGATTGTGCCGCTCACAGTGCTCTCCTTAGCGCGGCTTCTGCCGAAAGACGCCCGGCAGCGGCTCTTACCTCCGGAGAGCATCCTACCTTCCTCTTTAGCTCCTCTTCTCATCTACACCTCGGCAACAAGCTTTTCCACTATGTCTGGCTAGGAAAAACTGTGCCAGCACAGAAAACATCTCCCCTCGTGTTCTAGAAGTTGCACGGATGTCTGCCAAGTGTTTGGCAGGAAGAAAAGAAAAGTTGTCCAAAACAGCTTCCAATCGAATGTTCCTGTGATTGGAAAAGTCAGGAGAGTGCAAAGGTACTGTTTTCTATCAGTTGGCAAGGTGCGCACACAATCCCAGTGTTGTACAGCTTGCTTCTTCACCTTCCCGAAGCTGCCGCTCTCGCCGGCTGCCGGAGCCCAAGAAGCGGCTTCTTCGGGCAAAGACGATTGTGCCGCTCACAGTGCTCTCCTTAGGGCGGCTTCTGCCGAAAGACGCCCGGCAGCGGCTCTTACCTCCGGAGAGCATCCTACCTTCCTCTTTAGCTCCTCTTCTCATCTACACCTCGGCAAAAAGCTTTTCCACTATGTCTGGCTAGGAAAAACTGTGCCAGCACAGAAAACATCTCCCATCGTGTTCTAGAAGTTGCACGGATGTCTGCCAAGTGTTTGGCAGGAAGAAAAGAAAAGTTGTCCAAAACAGCTTCCAATCGAATGTTCCTGTGATTGGAAAAGTCAGGAGAGTGCAAAGGTACTGTTTTCTATCAGTTGGCAAGGTGCGCACACAATCCCAGTGTTGTACAGCTTGCTTCTTCACCTTCCCGAAGCTGCCGCTCTCGCCGGCTGCCGGAGCCCAAGAAGCGGCTTCTTCGCGCAAAGACGATTGTGCCGCTCACAGTGCTCTCCTTAGCGCGGCTTCTGCCGAAAGACGCCCGGCAGCGGCTCTTACCTCCGGAGAGCATCCTACCTTCCTCTTTAGCTCCTCTTCTCATCTACACCTCGGCAACAAGCTTTTCCACTATGTCTGGCTAGGAAAAACTGTGCCAGCACAGAAAACATCTCCCATCGTGTTCTAGAAGTTGCACGGATGTCTGCCAAGTGTTTGGCAGGAAGAAAAGAAAAGTTGTCCAAAACAGCTTCCAATCGAATGTTCCTGTGATTGGAAAAGTCAGGAGAGTGCAAAGGTACTGTTTTCTATCAGTTGGCAAGGTGCGCACGCAATCCCAGTGTTGTACAGCTTGCTTCTTCACCTTCCCGAAGCTGCCGCTCTCGCCGGCTGCCGGAGCCCAAGAAGCGGCTTCTTCGCGCAAAGACGATTGTGCCGCTCACAGTGCTCTCCTTAGCGCGGCTTCTGCCGAAAGACGCCCGGCAGCGGCTCTTACCTCCGGAGAGCATCCTACCTTCCTCTTTAGCTCCTCTTCTCATCTACACCTCGGCAACAAGCTTTTCCACTATGTCTGGCTAGGAAAAACTGTGCCAGCACAGAAAACATCTCCCCTCGTGTTCTAGAAGTTGCACGGATGTCTGCCAAGTGTTTGGCAGGAAGAAAAGAAAAGTTGTCCAAAACAGCTTCCAATCGAATGTTCCTGTGATTGGAAAAGTCAGGAGAGTGCAAAGGTACTGTTTTCTATCAGTTGGCAAGGTGCGCACACAATCCCAGTGTTGTACAGCTTGCTTCTTCACCTTCCCGAAGCTGCCGCTCTCGCCGGCTGCCGGAGCCCAAGAAGCGGCTTCTTCGCGCAAAGACGATTGTGCCGCTCACAGTGCTCTCCTTAGCGCGGCTTCTGCCGAAAGACGCCCGGCAGCGGCTCTTACCTCCGGAGAGCATCCTACCTTCCTCTTTAGCTCCTCTTCTCATCTACACCTCGGCAACAAGCTTTTCCACTATGTCTGGCTAGGAAAAACTGTGCCAGCACAGAAAACATCTCCCATCGTGTTCTAGAAGTTGCACGGATGTCTGCCAAGTGTTTGGCAGGAAGAAAAGAAAAGTTGTCCAAAACAGCTTCCAATCGAATGTTCCTGTGATTGGAAAAGTCAGGAGAGTGCAAAGGTACTGTTTTCTATCAGTTGGCAAGGTGCGCACACAATCCCAGTGTTGTACAGCTTGCTTCTTCACCTTCCCGAAGCTGCCGCTCTCGCCGGCTCCGGAGCCCAAGAAGCGGCTTCTTCGCGCAAAGACGATTGTGCCGCTCACAGCGCTCTCCTTAGCGCGGCTTCTGCCGAAAGACGCCCGGCAGCGGCTCTTACCTCCGGAGAGCATCCTACCTTCCTCTTTAGCTCCTCTTCTCATCTACACCTCGGCAACAAGCTTTTCCACTATGTCTGGCTAGGAAAAACTGTGCCAGCACAGAAAACATCTCCCATCGTGTTCTAGAAGTTGCACGGATGTCTGCCAAGTGTTTGGCAGGAAGAAAAGAAAAGTTGTCCAAAACAGCTTCCAATCGAATGTTCCTGTGATTGGAAAAGTCAGGAGAGTGCAAAGGTACTGTTTTCTATCAGTTGGCAAGGTGCGCACACAATCCCAGTGTTGTACAGCTTGCTTCTTCACCTTCCCGAAGCTGCCGCTCTCGCCGGCTGCCGGAGCCCAAGAAGCGGCTTCTTCGCGCAAAGACGATTGTGCCGCTCACAGTGCTCTCCTTAGCGCGGCTTCTGCCGAAAGACGCCCGGCAGCGGCTCTTACCTCCGGAGAGCATCCTACCTTCCTCTTTAGCTCCTCTTCTCATCTACACCTCGGCAACAAGCTTTTCCACTATGTCTGGCTAGGAAAAACTGTGCCAGCACAGAAAACATCTCCCATCGTGTTCTAGAAGTTGCACGGATGTCTGCCAAGTGTTTGGCAGGAAGAAAAGAAAAGTTGTCCAAAACAGCTTCCAATCGAATGTTCCTGTGATTGGAAAAGTCAGGAGAGTGCAAAGGTACTGTTTTCTATCAGTTGGCAAGGTGCGCACACAATCCCAGTGTTGTACAGCTTGCTTCTTCACCTTCCCGAAGCTGCCGCTCTCGCCGGCTGCCGGAGCCCAAGAAGCGGCTTCTTCGCGCAAAGACGATTGTGCCGCTCACAGTGCTCTCCTTAGCGCGGCTTCTGCCGAAAGACGCCCGGCAGCGGCTCTTACCTCCGGAGAGCATCCTACCTTCCTCTTTAGCTCCTCTTCTCATCTACACCTCGGCAACAAGCTTTTCCACTATGTCTGGCTAGGAAAAACTGTGCCAGCACAGAAAACATCTCCCCTCGTGTTCTAGAAGTTGCACGGATGTCTGCCAAGTGTTTGGCAGGAAGAAAAGAAAAGTTGTCCAAAACAGCTTCCAATCGAATGTTCCTGTGATTGGAAAAGTCAGGAGAGTGCAAAGGTACTGTTTTCTATCAGTTGGCAAGGTGCGCACACAATCCCAGTGTTGTACAGCTTGCTTCTTCACCTTCCCGAAGCTGCCGCTCTCGCCGGCTGCCGGAGCCCAAGAAGCGGCTTCTTCGCGCAAAGACGATTGTGCCGCTCACAGTGCTCTCCTTAGCGCGGCTTCTGCCGAAAGACGCCCGGCAGCGGCTCTTACCTCCGGAGAGCATCCTACCTTCCTCTTTAGCTCCTCTTCTCATCTACACCTCGGCAACAAGCTTTTCCACTATGTCTGGCTAGGAAAAACTGTGCCAGCACAGAAAACATCTCCCATCGTGTTCTAGAAGTTGCACGGATGTCTGCCAAGTGTTTGGCAGGAAGAAAAGAAAAGTTGTCCAAAACAGCTTCCAATCGAATGTTCCTGTGATTGGAAAAGTCAGGAGAGTGCAAAGGTACTGTTTTCTATCAGTTGGCAAGGTGCGCACGCAATCCCAGTGTTGTACAGCTTGCTTCTTCACCTTCCCGAAGCTGCCGCTCTCGCCGGCTGCCGGAGCCCAAGAAGCGGCTTCTTCGCGCAAAGACGATTGTGCCGCTCACAGTGCTCTCCTTAGCGCGGCTTCTGCCGAAAGACGCCCGGCAGCGGCTCTTACCTCCGGAGAGCATCCTACCTTCCTCTTTAGCTCCTCTTCTCATCTACACCTCGGCAACAAGCTTTTCCACTATGTCTGGCTAGGAAAAACTGTGCCAGCACAGAAAACATCTCCCCTCGTGTTCTAGAAGTTGCACGGATGTCTGCCAAGTGTTTGGCAGGAAGAAAAGAATGAAAAGTTGTCCAAAACAGCTTCCAATCGAATGTTCCTGTGATTGGAAAAGTCAGGAGAGTGCAAAGGTACTGTTTTCTATCAGTTGGCAAGGTGCGCACACAATCCCAGTGTTGTACAGCTTGCTTCTTCACCTTCCTGAAGCTGCCGCTCTCGCCGCTGCCGGAGCCCAAGAAGCGGCTTCTTCGCGCAAAGACGATTGTGCCGCTCACAGTGCTCTCCTTAGCGCGGCTTCTGCCGAAAGACGCCCGGCAGCGGCTCTTACCTCCGGAGAGCATCCTACCTTCCTCTTTAGCTCCTCTTCTCATCTACACCTCGGCAACAAGCTTTTCCACTATGTCTGGCTAGGAAAAACTGTGCCAGCACAGAAAACATCTCCCATCGTGTTCTAGAAGTTGCACGGATGTCTGCCAAGTGTTTGGCAGGAAGAAAAGAAAAGTTGTCCAAAACAGCTTCCAATCGAATGTTCCTGTGATTGGAAAAGTCAGGAGAGTGCAAAGGTACTGTTTTCTATCAGTTGGCAAGGTGCGCACACAATCCCAGTGTTGTACAGCTTGCTTCTTCACCTTCCCGAAGCTGCCGCTCTCGCCGGCTGCCGGAGCCCAAGAAGCGGCTTCTTCGCGCAAAGACGATTGTGCCGCTCACAGTGCTCTCCTTAGCGCGGCTTCTGCCGAAAGACGCCCGGCAGCGGCTCTTACCTCCGGAGAGCATCCTACCTTCCTCTTTAGCTCCTCTTCTCATCTACACCTCGGCAACAAGCTTTTCCACTATGTCTGGCTAGGAAAAACTGTGCCAGCACAGAAAACATCTCCCATCGTGTTCTAGAAGTTGCACGGATGTCTGCCAAGTGTTTGGCAGGAAGAAAAGAAAAGTTGTCCAAAACAGCTTCCAATCGAATGTTCCTGTGATTGGAAAAGTCAGGAGAGTGCAAAGGTACTGTTTTCTATCAGTTGGCAAGGTGCGCACACAATCCCAGTGTTGTACAGCTTGCTTCTTCACCTTCCCGAAGCTGCCGCTCTCGCCGGCTGCCGGAGCCCAAGAAGCGGCTTCTTCGCGCAAAGACGATTGTGCCGCTCACAGTGCTCTCCTTAGCGCGGCTTCTGCCGAAAGACGCCCGGCAGCGGCTCTTACCTCCGGAGAGCATCCTACCTTCCTCTTTAGCTCCTCTTCTCATCTACACCTCGGCAACAAGCTTTTCCACTATGTCTGGCTAGGAAAAACTGTGCCAGCACAGAAAACATCTCCCATCGTGTTCTAGAAGTTGCACGGATGTCTGCCAAGTGTTTGGCAGGAAGAAAAGAAAAGTTGTCCAAAACAGCTTCCAATCGAATGTTCCTGTGATTGGAAAAGTCAGGAGAGTGCAAAGGTACTGTTTTCTATCAGTTGGCAAGGTGCGCACACAATCCCAGTGTTGTACAGCTTGCTTCTTCACCTTCCCGAAGCTGCCGCTCTCGCCGGCTGCCGGAGCCCAAGAAGCGGCTTCTTCGCGCAAAGACGATTGTGCCGCTCACAGTGCTCTCCTTAGCGCGGCTTCTGCCGAAAGACGCCCGGCAGCGGCTCTTACCTCCGGAGAGCATCCTACCTTCCTCTTTAGCTCCTCTTCTCATCTACACCTCGGCAACAAGCTTTTCCACTATGTCTGGCTAGGAAAAACTGTGCCAGCACAGAAAACATCTCCCATCGTGTTCTAGAAGTTGCACGGATGTCTGCCAAGTGTTTGGCAGGAAGAAAAGAAAAGTTGTCCAAAACAGCTTCCAATCGAATGTTCCTGTGATTGGAAAAGTCAGGAGAGTGCAAAGGTACTGTTTTCTATCAGTTGGCAAGGTGCGCACACAATCCCAGTGTTGTACAGCTTGCTTCTTCACCTTCCCGAAGCTGCCGCTCTCGCCGGCTGCCGGAGCCCAAGAAGCGGCTTCTTCGCGCAAAGACGATTGTGCCGCTCACAGTGCTCTCCTTAGCGCGGCTTCTGCCGAAAGACGCCCGGCAGCGGCTCTTACCTCCGGAGAGCATCCTACCTTCCTCTTTAGCTCCTCTTCTCATCTACACCTCGGCAACAAGCTTTTCCACTATGTCTGGCTAGGAAAAACTGTGCCAGCACAGAAAACATCTCCCATCGTGTTCTAGAAGTTGCACGGATGTCTGCCAAGTGTTTGGCAGGAAGAAAAGAAAAGTTGTCCAAAACAGCTTCCAATCGAATGTTCCTGTGATTGGAAAAGTCAGGAGAGTGCAAAGGTACTGTTTTCTATCAGTTGGCAAGGTGCGCACACAATCCCAGTGTTGTACAGCTTGCTTCTTCACCTTCCCGAAGCTGCCGCTCTCGCCGGCTGCCGGAGCCCAAGAAGCGGCTTCTTCGCGCAAAGACGATTGTGCCGCTCACAGCGCTCTCCTTAGCGCGGCTTCTGCCGAAAGACGCCCGGCAGCGGCTCTTACCTCCGGAGAGCATCCTACCTTCCTCTTTAGCTCCTCTTCTCATCTACACCTCGGCAACAAGCTTTTCCACTATGTCTGGCTAGGAAAAACTGTGCCAGCACAGAAAACATCTCCCATCGTGTTCTAGAAGTTGCACGGATGTCTGCCAAGTGTTTGGCAGGAAGAAAAGAAAAGTTGTCCAAAACAGCTTCCAATCGAATGTTCCTGTGATTGGAAAAGTCAGGAGAGTGCAAAGGTACTGTTTTCTACCAGTTGGCAAGGTGCGCACACAATCCCAGTGTTGTACAGCTTGCTTCTTCACCTTCCCGAAGCTGCCGCTCTCGCCGGCTGCCGGAGCCCAAGAAGCGGCTTCTTCGCGCAAAGACGATTGTGCCGCTCACAGTGCTCTCCTTAGCGCGGCTTCTGCCGAAAGACGCCCGGCAGCGGCTCTTACCTCCGGAGAGCATCCTACCTTCCTCTTTAGCTCCTCTTCTCATCTACACCTCGGCAACAAGCTTTTCCACTATGTCTGGCTAGGAAAAACTGTGCCAGCACAGAAAACATCTCCCATCGTGTTCTAGAAGTTGCACGGATGTCTGCCAAGTGTTTGGCAGGAAGAAAAGAAAAGTTGTCCAAAACAGCTTCCAATCGAATGTTCCTGTGATTGGAAAAGTCAGGAGAGTGCAAAGGTACTGTTTTCTATCAGTTGGCAAGGTGCGCACACAATCCCAGTGTTGTACAGCTTGCTTCTTCACCTTCCCGAAGCTGCCGCTCTCGCCGGCTCCCGGAGCCAAGAAGCGGCTTCTTCGCGCAAAGACGATTGTGCCGCTCACAGTGCTCTCCTTAGCGCGGCTTCTGCCGAAAGACGCCCGGCAGCGGCTCTTACCTCCGGAGAGCATCCTACCTTCCTCTTTAGCTCCTCTTCTCATCTACACCTCGGCAACAAGCTTTTCCACTATGTCTGGCTAGGAAAAACTGTGCCAGCACAGAAAACATCTCCCTCGTGTTCTAGAAGTTGCACGGATGTCTGCCAAGTGTTTGGCAGGAAGAAAAGAAAAGTTGTCCAAAACAGCTTCCAATCGAATGTTCCTGTGATTGGAAAAGTCAGGAGAGTGCAAAGGTACTGTTTTCTATCAGTTGGCAAGGTGCGCACACAATCCCAGTGTTGTACAGCTTGCTTCTTCACCTTCCCGAAGCTGCCGCTCTCGCCGGCTGCCGGAGCCCAAGAGCGGCTTCTTCGCGCAAAGACGATTGTGCCGCTCACAGTGCTCTCCTTAGCGCGGCTTCTGCCGAAAGACGCCCGGCAGCGGCTCTTACCTCCGGAGAGCATCCTACCTTCCTCTTTAGCTCCTCTTCTCATCTACACCTCGGCAACAAGCTTTTCCACTATGTCTGGCTAGGAAAACTGTGCCAGCACAGAAAACATCTCCCATCGTGTTCTAGAAGTTGCACGGATGTCTGCCAAGTGTTTGGCAGGAAGAAAAGAAAAGTTGTCCAAAACAGCTTCCAATCGAATGTTCCTGTGATTGAAAAGTCAGGAGAGTGCAAAGGTACTGTTTTCTATCAGTTGGCAAGGTGCGCACACAATCCCAGTGTTGTACAGCTTGCTTCTTCACCTTCCTGAAGCTGCCGCTCTCGCCGGCTGCCGGAGCCCAAGAAGCGGCTTCTTCGCGCAAAGACGATTGTGCCGCTCACAGTGCTCTCCTTAGCGCGGCTTCTGCCGAAAGACGCCCGGCAGCGGCTCTTACCTCCGGAGAGCATCCTACCTTCCTCTTTAGCTCCTCTTCTCATCTACACCTCGGCAACAAGCTTTTCCACTATGTCTGGCTAGGAAAAACTGTGCCAGCACAGAAAACATCTCCCATCGTGTTCTAGAAGTTGCACGGATGTCTGCCAAGTGTTTGGCAGGAAGAAAAGAAAAGTTGTCCAAAACAGCTTCCAATCGAATGTTCCTGTGATTGGAAAAGTCAGGAGAGTGCAAAGGTACTGTTTTCTATCAGTTGGCAAGGTGCGCACAGCAATCCCAGTGTTGTACAGCTTGCTTCTTCACCTTCCCGAAGCTGCCGCTCTCGCCGGCTGCCGGAGCCCAAGAAGCGGCTTCTTCGCGCAAAGACGATTGTGCCGCTCACAGTGCTCTCCTTAGCGCGGCTTCTGCCGAAAGACGCCCGGCAGCGGCTCTTACCTCCGGAGAGCATCCTACCTTCCTCTTTAGCTCCTCTTCTCATCTACACCTCGGCAACAAGCTTTTCCACTATGTCTGGCTAGGAAAAACTGTGCCAGCACAGAAAACATCTCCCATCGTGTTCTAGAAGTTGCACGGATGTCTGCCAAGTGTTTGGCAGGAAGAAAAGAAAAGTTGTCCAAAACAGCTTCCAATCGAATGTTCCTGTGATTGGAAAAGTCAGGAGAGTGCAAAGGTACTGTTTTCTATCAGTTGGCAAGGTGCGCACACAATCCCAGTGTTGTACAGCTTGCTTCTTCACCTTCCCGAAGCTGCCGCTCTCGCCGGCTGCCGGAGCCCAAGAAGCGGCTTCTTCGCGCAAAGACGATTGTGCCGCTCACAGTGCTCTCCTTAGCGCGGCTTCTGCCGAAAGACGCCCGGCAGCGGCTCTTACCTCCGGAGAGCATCCTACCTTCCTCTTTAGCTCCTCTTCTCATCTACACCTCGGCAACAAGCTTTTCCACTATGTCTGGCTAGGAAAAACTGTGCCAGCACAGAAAACATCTCCCATCGTGTTCTAGAAGTTGCACGGATGTCTGCCAAGTGTTTGGCAGGAAGAAAAGAAAAGTTGTCCAAAACAGCTTCCAATCGAATGTTCCTGTGATTGGAAAAGTCAGGAGAGTGCAAAGGTACTGTTTTCTATCAGTTGGCAAGGTGCGCACACAATCCCAGTGTTGTACAGCTTGCTTCTTCACCTTCCGAAGCTGCCGCTCTCGCCGGCTGCCGGAGCCCAAGAAGCGGCTTCTTCGCGCAAAGACGATTGTGCCGCTCACAGTGCTCTCCTTAGCGCGGCTTCTGCCGAAAGACGCCCGGCAGCGGCTCTTACCTCCGGAGAGCATCCTACCTTCCTCTTTAGCTCCTCTTCTCATCTACACCTCGGCAACAAGCTTTTCACTATGTCTGGCTAGGAAAAACTGTGCCAGCACAGAAAACATCTCCCATCGTGTTCTAGAAGTTGCACGGATGTCTGCCAAGTGTTTGGCAGGAAGAAAAGAAAAGTTGTCCAAAACAGCTTCCAATCGAATGTTCCTGTGATTGGAAAAGTCAGGAGAGTGCAAAGGTACTGTTTTCTATCAGTTGGCAAGGTGCGCACACAATCCCAGTGTTGTACAGCTTGCTTCTTCACCTTCCCGAAGCTGCCGCTCTCGCCGGCTGCCGGAGCCCAAGAAGCGGCTTCTTCGCGCAAAGACGATTGTGCCGCTCACAGTGCTCTCCTTAGCGCGGCTTCTGCCGAAAGACGCCCGGCAGCGGCTCTTACCTCCGGAGAGCATCCTACCTTCCTCTTTAGCTCCTCTTCTCATCTACACCTCGGCAACAAGCTTTTCCACTATGTCTGGCTAGGAAAAACTGTGCCAGCACAGAAAACATCTCCCATCGGTTCTAGAAGTTGCACGGATGTCTGCCAAGTGTTTGGCAGGAAGAAAAGAAAAGTTGTCCAAAACAGCTTCCAATCGAATGTTCCTGTGATTGGAAAAGTCAGGAGAGTGCAAAGGTACTGTTTTCTATCAGTTGGCAAGGTGCGCACACAATCCAGTGTTGTACAGCTTGCTTCTTCACCTTCCCGAAGCTGCCGCTCTCGCCGGCTGCCGGAGCCCAAGAAGCGGCTTCTTCGCGCAAAGACGATTGTGCCGCTCACAGTGCTCTCCTTAGCGCGGCTTCTGCCGAAAGACGCCCGGCAGCGGCTCTTACCTCCGGAGAGCATCCTACCTTCCTCTTTAGCTCCTCTTCTCATCTACACCTCGGCAACAAGCTTTTCCACTATGTCTGGCTAGGAAAAACTGTGCCAGCACAGAAAACATCTCCCATCGTGTTCTAGAAGTTGCACGGATGTCTGCCAAGTGTTTGGCAGGAAGAAAAGAAAAGTTGTCCAAAACAGCTTCCAATCGAATGTTCCTGTGATTGGAAAAGTCAGGAGAGTGCAAAGGTACTGTTTTCTATCAGTTGGCAAGGTGCGCACACAATCCCAGTGTTGTACAGCTTGCTTCTTCACCTTCCCGAAGCTGCCGCTCTCGCCGGCTGCCGGAGCCCAAGAAGCGGCTTCTTCGCGCAAAGACGATTGTGCCGCTCACAGTGCTCTCCTTAGCGCGGCTTCTGCCGAAAGACGCCCGGCAGCGGCTCTTACCTCCGGAGAGCATCCTACCTTCCTCTTTAGCTCCTCTTCTCATCTACACCTCGGCAACAAGCTTTTCCACTATGTCTGGCTAGGAAAAACTGTGCCAGCACAGAAAACATCTCCCATCGTGTTCTAGAAGTTGCACGGATGTCTGCCAAGTTTTTGGCAGGAAGAAAAGAAAAGTTGTCCAAAACAGCTTCCAATCGAATGTTCCTGTGATTGGAAAAGTCAGGAGAGTGCAAAGGTACTGTTTTCTATCAGTTGGCAAGGTGCGCACACAATCCAGTGTTGTACAGCTTGCTTCTTCACCTTCCCGAAGCTGCCGCTCTCGCCGGCTGCCGGAGCCCAAGAAGCGGCTTCTTCGCGCAAAGACGATTGTGCCGCTCACAGTGCTCTCCTTAGCGCGGCTTCTGCCGAAAGACGCCCGGCAGCGGCTCTTACCTCCGGAGAGCATCCTACCTTCCTCTTTAGCTCCTCTTCTCATCTACACCTCGGCAACAAGCTTTTCCACTATGTCTGGCTAGGAAAAACTGTGCCAGCACAGAAAACATCTCCCATCGTGTTCTAGAAGTTGCACGGATGTCTGCCAAGTGTTTGGCAGGAAGAAAGAAAAGTTGTCCAAAACAGCTTCCAATCGAATGTTCCTGTGATTGGAAAAGTCAGGAGAGTGCAAAGGTACTGTTTTCTATCAGTTGGCAAGGTGCGCACACAATCCCAGTGTTGTACAGCTTGCTTCTTCACCTTCCCGAAGCTGCCGCTCTCGCCGGCTGCCGGAGCCCTAGAAGCGGCTTCTTCGCGCAAAGACGATTGTGCCGCTCACAGTGCTCTCCTTAGCGCGGCTTCTGCCGAAAGACGCCCGGCAGCGGCTCTTACCTCCGGAGAGCATCCTACCTTCCTCTTTAGCTCCTCTTCTCATCTACACCTCGGCAACAAGCTTTTCCACTATGTCTGGCTAGGAAAAACTGTGCCAGCACAGAAAACATCTCCCATCGTGTTCTAGAAGTTGCACGGATGTCTGCCAAGTGTTTGGCAGGAAGAAAAGAAAAGTTGTCCAAAACAGCTTCCAATCGAATGTTCCTGTGATTGGAAAAGTCAGGAGAGTGCAAAGGTACTGTTTTCTATCAGTTGGCAAGGTGCGCACACAATCCCAGTGTTGTACAGCTTGCTTCTTCACCTTCCCGAAGCTGCCGCTCTCGCCGGCTGCCGGAGCCCAAGAAGCGGCTTCTTCGCGCAAAGACGATTGTGCCGCTCACAGTGCTCTCCTTAGCGCGGCTTCTGCCGAAAGACGCCCGGCAGCGGCTCTTACCTCCGGAGAGCATCCTACCTTCCTCTTTAGCTCCTCTTCTCATCTACACCTCGGCAACAAGCTTTTCCACTATGTCTGGCTAGGAAAAACTGTGCCAGCACAGAAAACATCTCCCATCGTGTTCTAGAAGTTGCACGGATGTCTGCCAAGTGTTTGGCAGGAAGAAAAGAAAAGTTGTCCAAAACAGCTTCCAATCGAATGTTCCTGTGATTGGAAAAGTCAGGAGAGTGCAAAGGTACTGTTTTCTATCAGTTGGCAAGGTGCGCACACAATCCCAGTGTTGTACAGCTTGCTTCTTCACCTTCCCGAAGCTGCCGCTCTCGCCGGCTGCCGGAGCCCAAGAAGCGGCTTCTTCGCGCAAAGACGATTGTGCCGCTCACAGTGCTCTCCTTAGCGCGGCTTCTGCCGAAAGACGCCCGGCAGCGGCTCTTACCTCCGGAGAGCATCCTACCTTCCTCTTTAGCTCCTCTTCTCATCTACACCTCGGCAACAAGCTTTTCCACTATGTCTGGCTAGGAAAAACTGTGCCAGCACAGAAAACATCTCCCATCGTGTTCTAGAAGTTGCACGGATGTCTGCCAAGTTTTTGGCAGGAAGAAAAGAAAAGTTGTCCAAAACAGCTTCCAATCGAATGTTCCTGTGATTGGAAAAGTCAGGAGAGTGCAAAGGTACTGTTTTCTATCAGTTGGCAAGGTGCGCACACAATCCCAGTGTTGTACAGCTTGCTTCTTCACCTTCCGAAGCTGCCGCTCTCGCCGGCTGCCGGAGCCCAAGAAGCGGCTTCTTCGCGCAAAGACGATTGTGCCGCTCACAGTGCTCTCCTTAGCGCGGCTTCTGCCGAAAGACGCCCGGCAGCGGCTCTTACCTCCGGAGAGCATCCTACCTTCCTCTTTAGCTCCTCTTCTCATCTACACCTCGGCAACAAGCTTTTCCACTATGTCTGGCTAGGAAAAACTGTGCCAGCACAGAAAACATCTCCCATCGTGTTCTAGAAGTTGCACGGATGTCTGCCAAGTGTTTGGCAGGAAGAAAAGAAAAGTTGTCCAAAACAGCTTCCAATCGAATGTTCCTGTGATTGGAAAAGTCAGGAGAGTGCAAAGGTACTGTTTTCTATCAGTTGGCAAGGTGCGCACACAATCCCAGTGTTGTACAGCTTGCTTCTTCACCTTCCCGAAGCTGCCGCTCTCGCCGGCTGCCGGAGCCCAAGAAGCGGCTTCTTCGCGCAAAGACGATTGTGCCGCTCACAGTGCTCTCCTTAGCGCGGCTTCTGCCGAAAGACGCCCGGCAGCGGCTCTTACCTCCGGAGAGCATCCTACCTTCCTCTTTAGCTCCTCTTCTCATCTACACCTCGGCAACAAGCTTTTCCACTATGTCTGGCTAGGAAAAACTGTGCCAGCACAGAAAACATCTCCCATCGTGTTCTAGAAGTTGCACGGATGTCTGCCAAGTGTTTGGCAGGAAGAAAAGAAAAGTTGTCCAAAACAGCTTCCAATCGAATGTTCCTGTGATTGGAAAAGTCAGGAGAGTGCAAAGGTACTGTTTTCTATCAGTTGGCAAGGTGCGCACACAATCCCAGTGTTGTACAGCTTGCTTCTTCACCTTCCCGAAGCTGCCGCTCTCGCCGGCTGCCGGAGCCCAAGAAGCGGCTTCTTCGCGCAAAGACGATTGTGCCGCTCACAGTGCTCTCCTTAGCGCGGCTTCTGCCGAAAGACGCCCGGCAGCGGCTCTTACCTCCGGAGAGCATCCTACCTTCCTCTTTAGCTCCTCTTCTCATCTACACCTCGGCAACAAGCTTTTCCACTATGTCTGGCTAGGAAAAACTGTGCCAGCACAGAAAACATCTCCCATCGTGTTCTAGAAGTTGCACGGATGTCTGCCAAGTGTTTGGCAGGAAGAAAAGAAAAGTTGTCCAAAACAGCTTCCAATCGAATGTTCCTGTGATTGGAAAAGTCAGGAGAGTGCAAAGGTACTGTTTTCTATCAGTTGGCAAGGTGCGCACACAATCCCAGTGTTGTACAGCTTGCTTCTTCACCTTCCCGAAGCTGCCGCTCTCGCCGGCTGCCGGAGCCCAAGAAGCGGCTTCTTCGCGCAAAGACGATTGTGCCGCTCACAGTGCTCTCCTTAGCGCGGCTTCTGCCGAAAGACGCCCGGCAGCGGCTCTTACCTCCGGAGAGCATCCTACCTTCCTCTTTAGCTCCTCTTCTCATCTACACCTCGGCAACAAGCTTTTCCACTATGTCTGGCTAGGAAAAACTGTGCCAGCACAGAAAACATCTCCCATCGTGTTCTAGAAGTTGCACGGATGTCTGCCAAGTGTTTGGCAGGAAGAAAAGAAAAGTTGTCCAAAACAGCTTCCAATCGAATGTTCCTGTGATTGGAAAAGTCAGGAGAGTGCAAAGGTACTGTTTTCTATCAGTTGGCAAGGTGCGCACACAATCCCAGTGTTGTACAGCTTGCTTCTTCACCTTCCCGAAGCTGCCGCTCTCGCCGGCTGCCGGAGCCCAAGAAGCGGCTTCTTCGCGCAAAGACGATTGTGCCGCTCACAGTGCTCTCCTTAGCGCGGCTTCTGCCGAAAGACGCCCGGCAGCGGCTCTTACCTCCGGAGAGCATCCTACCTTCCTCTTTAGCTCCTCTTCTCATCTACACCTCGGCAACAAGCTTTTCCACTATGTCTGGCTAGGAAAAACTGTGCCAGCACAGAAAACATCTCCCATCGTGTTCTAGAAGTTGCACGGATGTCTGCCAAGTGTTTGGCAGGAAGAAAAGAAAAGTTGTCCAAAACAGCTTCCAATCGAATGTTCCTGTGATTGGAAAAGTCAGGAGAGTGCAAAGGTACTGTTTTCTATCAGTTGGCAAGGTGCGCACACAATCCCAGTGTTGTACAGCTTGCTTCTTCACCTTCCCGAAGCTGCTGCTCTCGCCGGCTGCCGGAGCCCAAGAAGCGGCTTCTTCGCGCAAAGACGATTGTGCCGCTCACAGTGCTCTCCTTAGCGCGGCTTCTGCCGAAAGACGCCCGGCAGCGGCTCTTACCTCCGGAGAGCATCCTACCTTCCTCTTTAGCTCCTCTTCTCATCTACACCTCGGCAACAAGCTTTCCCACTATGTCTGGCTAGGAAAAACTGTGCCAGCACAGAAAACATCTCCCATCGTGTTCTAGAAGTTGCACGGATGTCTGCCAAGTGTTTGGCAGGAAGAAAAGAAAAGTTGTCCAAAACAGCTTCCAATCGAATGTTCCTGTGATTGGAAAAGTCAGGAGAGTGCAAAGGTACTGTTTTCTATCAGTTGGCAAGGTGCGCACACAATCCCAGTGTTGTACAGCTTGCTTCTTCACCTTCCCGAAGCTGCCGCTCTCGCCGGCTGCCGGAGCCCAAGAAGCGGCTTCTTCGCGCAAAGACGATTGTGCCGCTCACAGTGCTCTCCTTAGCGCGGCTTCTGCCGAAAGACGCCCGGCAGCGGCTCTTACCTCCGGAGAGCATCCTACCTTCCTCTTTAGCTCCTCTTCTCATCTACACCTCGGCAACAAGCTTTTCCACTATGTCTGGCTAGGAAAAACTGTGCCAGCACAGAAAACATCTCCCATCGTGTTCTAGAAGTTGCACGGATGTCTGCCAAGTGTTTGGCAGGAAGAAAAGAAAAGTTGTCCAAAACAGCTTCCAATCGAATGTTCCTGTGATTGGAAAAGTCAGGAGAGTGCAAAGGTACTGTTTTCTATCAGTTGGCAAGGTGCGCACACAATCCCAGTGTTGTACAGCTTGCTTCTTCACCTTCCCGAAGCTGCCGCTCTCGCCGGCTGCCGGAGCCCAAGAAGCGGCTTCTTCGCGCAAAGACGATTGTGCCGCTCACAGTGCTCTCCTTAGCGCGGCTTCTGCCGAAAGACGCCCGGCAGCGGCTCTTACCTCCGGAGAGCATCCTACCTTCCTCTTTAGCTCCTCTTCTCATCTACACCTCGGCAACAAGCTTTTCCACTATGTCTGGCTAGGAAAAACTGTGCCAGCACAGAAAACATCTCCCATCGTGTTCTAGAAGTTGCACGGATGTCTGCCAAGTGTTTGGCAGGAAGAAAAGAAAAGTTGTCCAAAACAGCTTCCAATCGAATGTTCCTGTGATTGGAAAAGTCAGGAGAGTGCAAAGGTACTGTTTTCTATCAGTTGGCAAGGTGCGCACACAATCCCAGTGTTGTACAGCTTGCTTCTTCACCTTCCGAAGCTGCCGCTCTCGCCGGCTGCCGGAGCCCAAGAAGCGGCTTCTTCGCGCAAAGACGATTGTGCCGCTCACAGTGCTCTCCTTAGCGCGGCTTCTGCCGAAAGACGCCCGGCAGCGGCTCTTACCTCGGAGAGCATCCTACCTTCCTCTTTAGCTCCTCTTCTCATCTACACCTCGGCAACAAGCTTTCCCACTATGTCTGGCTAGGAAAAACTGTGCCAGCACAGAAAACATCTCCCATCGTGTTCTAGAAGTTGCACGGATGTCTGCCAAGTGTTTGGCAGGAAGAAAAGAAAAGTTGTCCAAAACAGCTTCCAATCGAATGTTCCTGTGATTGGAAAAGTCAGGAGAGTGCAAAGGTACTGTTTTCTATCAGTTGGCAAGGTGCGCACACAATCCCAGTGTTGTACAGCTTGCTTCTTCACCTTCCCGAAGCTGCCGCTCTCGCCGGCTGCCGGAGCCCAAGAAGCGGCTTCTTCGCGCAAAGACGATTGTGCCGCTCACAGTGCTCTCCTTAGCGCGGCTTCTGCCGAAAGACGCCCGGCAGCGGCTCTTACCTCCGGAGAGCATCCTACCTTCCTCTTTAGCTCCTCTTCTCATCTACACCTCGGCAACAAGCTTTCCCACTATGTCTGGCTAGGAAAAACTGTGCCAGCACAGAAAACATCTCCCATCGTGTTCTAGAAGTTGCACGGATGTCTGCCAAGTGTTTGGCAGGAAGAAAAGAAAAGTTGTCCAAAACAGCTTCCAATCGAATGTTCCTGTGATTGGAAAAGTCAGGAGAGTGCAAAGGTACTGTTTTCTATCAGTTGGCAAGGTGCGCACACAATCCCAGTGTTGTACAGCTTGCTTCTTCACCTTCCCGAAGCTGCCGCTCTCGCCGGCTGCCGGAGCCCAAGAAGCGGCTTCTTCGCGCAAAGACGATTGTGCCGCTCACAGTGCTCTCCTTAGCGCGGCTTCTGCCGAAAGACGCCCGGCAGCGGCTCTTACCTCCGGAGAGCATCCTACCTTCCTCTTTAGCTCCTCTTCTCATCTACACCTCGGCAACAAGCTTTTCCACTATGTCTGGCTAGGAAAAACTGTGCCAGCACAGAAAACATCTCCCATCGTGTTCTAGAAGTTGCACGGATGTCTGCCAAGTGTTTGGCAGGAAGAAAAGAAAAGTTGTCCAAAACAGCTTCCAATCGAATGTTCCTGTGATTGGAAAAGTCAGGAGAGTGCAAAGGTACTGTTTTCTATCAGTTGGCAAGGTGCGCACACAATCCCAGTGTTGTACAGCTTGCTTCTTCACCTTCCCGAAGCTGCCGCTCTCGCCGGCTGCCGGAGCCCAAGAAGCGGCTTCTTCGCGCAAAGACGATTGTGCCGCTCACAGTGCTCTCCTTAGCGCGGCTTCTGCCGAAAGACGCCCGGCAGCGGCTCTTACCTCCGGAGAGCATCCTACCTTCCTCTTTAGCTCCTCTTCTCATCTACACCTCGGCAACAAGCTTTTCCACTATGTCTGGCTAGGAAAAACTGTGCCAGCACAGAAAACATCTCCCATCGTGTTCTAGAAGTTGCACGGATGTCTGCCAAGTGTTTGGCAGGAAGAAAAGAAAAGTTGTCCAAAACAGCTTCCAATCGAATGTTCCTGTGATTGGAAAAGTCAGGAGAGTGCAAAGGTACTGTTTTCTATCAGTTGGCAAGGTGCGCACACAATCCCAGTGTTGTACAGCTTGCTTCTTCACCTTCCCGAAGCTGCCGCTCTCGCCGGCTGCCGGAGCCCAAGAAGCGGCTTCTTCGCGCAAAGACGATTGTGCCGCTCACAGTGCTCTCCTTAGCGCGGCTTCTGCCGAAAGACGCCCGGCAGCGGCTCTTACCTCCGGAGAGCATCCTACCTTCCTCTTTAGCTCCTCTTCTCATCTACACCTCGGCAACAAGCTTTTCCACTATGTCTGGCTAGGAAAAACTGTGCCAGCACAGAAAACATCTCCCATCGTGTTCTAGAAGTTGCACGGATGTCTGCCAAGTGTTTGGCAGGAAGAAAAGAAAAGTTGTCCAAAACAGCTTCCAATCGAATGTTCCTGTGATTGGAAAAGTCAGGAGAGTGCAAAGGTACTGTTTTCTATCAGTTGGCAAGGTGCGCACACAATCCCAGTGTTGTACAGCTTGCTTCTTCACCTTCCCGAAGCTGCCGCTCTCGCCGGCTGCCGGAGCCCAAGAAGCGGCTTCTTCGCGCAAAGACGATTGTGCCGCTCACAGTGCTCTCCTTAGCGCGGCTTCTGCCGAAAGACGCCCGGCAGCGGCTCTTACCTCCGGAGAGCATCCTACCTTCCTCTTTAGCTCCTCTTCTCATCTACACCTCGGCAACAAGCTTTTCCACTATGTCTGGCTAGGAAAAACTGTGCCAGCACAGAAAACATCTCCCATCGTGTTCTAGAAGTTGCACGGATGTCTGCCAAGTGTTTGGCAGGAAGAAAAGAAAAGTTGTCCAAAACAGCTTCCAATCGAATGTTCCTGTGATTGGAAAAGTCAGGAGAGTGCAAAGGTACTGTTTTCTATCAGTTGGCAAGGTGCGCACACAATCCCAGTGTTGTACAGCTTGCTTCTTCACCTTCCCGAAGCTGCCGCTCTCGCCGGCTGCCGGAGCCCAAGAAGCGGCTTCTTCGCGCAAAGACGATTGTGCCGCTCACAGTGCTCTCCTTAGCGCGGCTTCTGCCGAAAGACGCCCGGCAGCGGCTCTTACCTCCGGAGAGCATCCTACCTTCCTCTTTAGCTCCTCTTCTCATCTACACCTCGGCAACAAGCTTTTCCACTATGTCTGGCTAGGAAAAACTGTGCCAGCACAGAAAACATCTCCCATCGTGTTCTAGAAGTTGCACGGATGTCTGCCAAGTGTTTGGCAGGAAGAAAAGAAAAGTTGTCCAAAACAGCTTCCAATCGAATGTTCCTGTGATTGGAAAAGTCAGGAGAGTGCAAAGGTACTGTTTTCTATCAGTTGGCAAGGTGCGCACACAATCCCAGTGTTGTACAGCTTGCTTCTTCACCTTCCCGAAGCTGCCGCTCTCGCCGGCTGCCGGAGCCCAAGAAGCGGCTTCTTCGCGCAAAGACGATTGTGCCGCTCACAGTGCTCTCCTTAGCGCGGCTTCTGCCGAAAGACGCCCGGCAGCGGCTCTTACCTCCGGAGAGCATCCTACCTTCCTCTTTAGCTCCTCTTCTCATCTACACCTCGGCAACAAGCTTTTCCACTATGTCTGGCTAGGAAAAACTGTGCCAGCACAGAAAACATCTCCCATCGTGTTCTAGAAGTTGCACGGATGTCTGCCAAGTGTTTGGCAGGAAGAAAAGAAAAGTTGTCCAAAACAGCTTCCAATCGAATGTTCCTGTGATTGGAAAAGTCAGGAGAGTGCAAAGGTACTGTTTTCTATCAGTTGGCAAGGTGCGCACACAATCCCAGTGTTGTACAGCTTGCTTCTTCACCTTCCCGAAGCTGCCGCTCTCGCCGGCTGCCGGAGCCCAAGAAGCGGCTTCTTCGCGCAAAGACGATTGTGCCGCTCACAGTGCTCTCCTTAGCGCGGCTTCTGCCGAAAGACGCCCGGCAGCGGCTCTTACCTCCGGAGAGCATCCTACCTTCCTCTTTAGCTCCTCTTCTCATCTACACCTCGGCAACAAGCTTTTCCACTATGTCTGGCTAGGAAAAACTGTGCCAGCACAGAAAACATCTCCCATCGTGTTCTAGAAGTTGCACGGATGTCTGCCAAGTGTTTGGCAGGAAGAAAAGAAAAGTTGTCCAAAACAGCTTCCAATCGAATGTTCCTGTGATTGGAAAAGTCAGGAGAGTGCAAAGGTACTGTTTTCTATCAGTTGGCAAGGTGCGCACACAATCCCAGTGTTGTACAGCTTGCTTCTTCACCTTCCCGAAGCTGCCGCTCTCGCCGGCTGCCGGAGCCCAAGAAGCGGCTTCTTCGCGCAAAGACGATTGTGCCGCTCACAGTGCTCTCCTTAGCGCGGCTTCTGCCGAAAGACGCCCGGCAGCGGCTCTTACCTCCGGAGAGCATCCTACCTTCCTCTTTAGCTCCTCTTCTCATCTACACCTCGGCAACAAGCTTTTCCACTATGTCTGGCTAGGAAAAACTGTGCCAGCACAGAAAACATCTCCCATCGTGTTCTAGAAGTTGCACGGATGTCTGCCAAGTGTTTGGCAGGAAGAAAAGAAAAGTTGTCCAAAACAGCTTCCAATCGAATGTTCCTGTGATTGGAAAAGTCAGGAGAGTGCAAAGGTACTGTTTTCTATCAGTTGGCAAGGTGCGCACACAATCCCAGTGTTGTACAGCTTGCTTCTTCACCTTCCCGAAGCTGCCGCTCTCGCCGGCTGCCGGAGCCCAAGAAGCGGCTTCTTCGCGCAAAGACGATTGTGCCGCTCACAGTGCTCTCCTTAGCGCGGCTTCTGCCGAAAGACGCCCGGCAGCGGCTCTTACCTCCGGAGAGCATCCTACCTTCCTCTTTAGCTCCTCTTCTCATCTACACCTCGGCAACAAGCTTTTCCACTATGTCTGGCTAGGAAAAACTGTGCCAGCACAGAAAACATCTCCCATCGTGTTCTAGAAGTTGCACGGATGTCTGCCAAGTGTTTGGCAGGAAGAAAAGAAAAGTTGTCCAAAACAGCTTCCAATCGAATGTTCCTGTGATTGGAAAAGTCAGGAGAGTGCAAAGGTACTGTTTTCTATCAGTTGGCAAGGTGCGCACACAATCCCAGTGTTGTACAGCTTGCTTCTTCACCTTCCCGAAGCTGCCGCTCTCGCCGGCTGCCGGAGCCCAAGAAGCGGCTTCTTCGCGCAAAGACGATTGTGCCGCTCACAGTGCTCTCCTTAGCGCGGCTTCTGCCGAAAGACGCCCGGCAGCGGCTCTTACCTCCGGAGAGCATCCTACCTTCCTCTTTAGCTCCTCTTCTCATCTACACCTCGGCAACAAGCTTTCCACTATGTCTGGCTAGGAAAAACTGTGCCAGCACAGAAAACATCTCCCATCGTGTTCTAGAAGTTGCACGGATGTCTGCCAAGTGTTTGGCAGGAAGAAAAGAAAAGTTGTCCAAAACAGCTTCCAATCGAATGTTCCTGTGATTGGAAAAGTCAGGAGAGTGCAAAGGTACTGTTTTCTATCAGTTGGCAAGGTGCGCACACAATCCCAGTGTTGTACAGCTTGCTTCTTCACCTTCCCGAAGCTGCCGCTCTCGCCGGCTGCCGGAGCCCAAGAAGCGGCTTCTTCGCGCAAAGACGATTGTGCCGCTCACAGTGCTCTCCTTAGCGCGGCTTCTGCCGAAAGACGCCCGGCAGCGGCTCTTACCTCCGGAGAGCATCCTACCTTCCTCTTTAGCTCCTCTTCTCATCTACACCTCGGCAACAAGCTTTTCCACTATGTCTGGCTAGGAAAAACTGTGCCAGCACAGAAAACATCTCCCATCGTGTTCTAGAAGTTGCACGGATGTCTGCCAAGTGTTTGGCAGGAAGAAAAGAAAAGTTGTCCAAAACAGCTTCCAATCGAATGTTCCTGTGATTGGAAAAGTCAGGAGAGTGCAAAGGTACTGTTTTCTATCAGTTGGCAAGGTGCGCACACAATCCCAGTGTTGTACAGCTTGCTTCTTCACCTTCCCGAAGCTGCCGCTCTCGCCGGCTGCCGGAGCCCAAGAAGCGGCTTCTTCGCGCAAAGACGATTGTGCCGCTCACAGTGCTCTCCTTAGCGCGGCTTCTGCCGAAAGACGCCCGGCAGCGGCTCTTACCTCCGGAGAGCATCCTACCTTCCTCTTTAGCTCCTCTTCTCATCTACACCTCGGCAACAAGCTTTTCCACTATGTCTGGCTAGGAAAAACTGTGCCAGCACAGAAAACATCTCCCATCGTGTTCTAGAAGTTGCACGGATGTCTGCCAAGTGTTTGGCAGGAAGAAAAGAAAAGTTGTCCAAAACAGCTTCCAATCGAATGTTCCTGTGATTGGAAAAGTCAGGAGAGTGCAAAGGTACTGTTTTCTATCAGTTGGCAAGGTGCGCACACAATCCCAGTGTTGTACAGCTTGCTTCTTCACCTTCCCGAAGCTGCCGCTCTCGCCGGCTGCCGGAGCCCAAGAAGCGGCTTCTTCGCGCAAAGACGATTGTGCCGCTCACAGTGCTCTCCTTAGCGCGGCTTCTGCCGAAAGACGCCCGGCAGCGGCTCTTACCTCCGGAGAGCATCCTACCTTCCTCTTTAGCTCCTCTTCTCATCTACACCTCGGCAACAAGCTTTTCCACTATGTCTGGCTAGGAAAAACTGTGCCAGCACAGAAAACATCTCCCATCGTGTTCTAGAAGTTGCACGGATGTCTGCCAAGTGTTTGGCAGGAAGAAAAGAAAAGTTGTCCAAAACAGGCTTCCAATCGAATGTTCCTGTGATTGGAAAAGTCAGGAGAGTGCAAAGGTACTGTTTTCTATCAGTTGGCAAGGTGCGCACACAATCCCAGTGTTGTACAGCTTGCTTCTTCACCTTCCGAAGCTGCCGCTCTCGCCGGCTGCCGGAGCCCAAGAAGCGGCTTCTTCGCGCAAAGACGATTGTGCCGCTCACAGTGCTCTCCTTAGCGCGGCTTCTGCCGAAAGACGCCCGGCAGCGGCTCTTACCTCCGGAGAGCATCCTACCTTCCTCTTTAGCTCCTCTTCTCATCTACACCTCGGCAACAAGCTTTTCCACTATGTCTGGCTAGGAAAAACTGTGCCAGCACAGAAAACATCTCCCATCGTGTTCTAGAAGTTGCACGGATGTCTGCCAAGTGTTTGGCAGGAAGAAAGAAAAGTTGTCCAAAACAGCTTCCAATCGAATGTTCCTGTGATTGAAAAGTCAGGAGAGTGCAAAGGTACTGTTTTCTATCAGTTGGCAAGGTGCGCACACAATCCCAGTGTTGTACAGCTTGCTTCTTCACCTTCCCGAAGCTGCCGCTCTCGCCGGCTGCCGGAGCCCAAGAAGCGGCTTCTTCGCGCAAAGACGATTGTGCCGCTCACAGTGCTCTCCTTAGCGCGGCTTCTGCCGAAAGACGCCCGGCAGCGGCTCTTACCTCCGGAGAGCATCCTACCTTCCTCTTTAGCTCCTCTTCTCATCTACACCTCGGCAACAAGCTTTCCCACTATGTCTGGCTAGGAAAAACTGTGCCAGCACAGAAAACATCTCCCATCGTGTTCTAGAAGTTGCACGGATGTCTGCCAAGTGTTTGGCAGGAAGAAAAGAAAAGTTGTCCAAAACAGCTTCCAATCGAATGTTCCTGTGATTGGAAAAGTCAGGAGAGTGCAAAGGTACTGTTTTCTATCAGTTGGCAAGGTGCGCACACAATCCCAGTGTTGTACAGCTTGCTTCTTCACCTTCCCGAAGCTGCCGCTCTCGCCGGCTGCCGGAGCCCAAGAAGCGGCTTCTTCGCGCAAAGACGATTGTGCCGCTCACAGTGCTCTCCTTAGCGCGGCTTCTGCCGAAAGACGCCCGGCAGCGGCTCTTACCTCCGGAGAGCATCCTACCTTCCTCTTTAGCTCCTCTTCTCATCTACACCTCGGCAACAAGCTTTTCCACTATGTCTGGCTAGGAAAAACTGTGCCAGCACAGAAAACATCTCCCATCGTGTTCTAGAAGTTGCACGGATGTCTGCCAAGTGTTTGGCAGGAAGAAAAGAAAAGTTGTCCAAAACAGCTTCCAATCGAATGTTCCTGTGATTGGAAAAGTCAGGAGAGTGCAAAGGTACTGTTTTCTATCAGTTGGCAAGGTGCGCACACAATCCCAGTGTTGTACAGCTTGCTTCTTCACCTTCCCTGAAGCTGCCGCTCTCGCCGGCTGCCGGAGCCCAAGAAGCGGCTTCTTCGCGCAAAGACGATTGTGCCGCTCACAGCGCTCTCCTTAGCGCGGCTTCTGCCGAAAGACGCCCGGCAGCGGCTCTTACCTCCGGAGAGCATCCTACCTTCCTCTTTAGCTCCTCTTCTCATCTACACCTCGGCAACAAGCTTTCCACTATGTCTGGCTAGGAAAAACTGTGCCAGCACAGAAAACATCTCCCATCGTGTTCTAGAAGTTGCACGGATGTCTGCCAAGTGTTTGGCAGGAAGAAAAGAAAAGTTGTCCAAAACAGCTTCCAATCGAATGTTCCTGTGATTGGAAAAGTCAGGAGAGTGCAAAGGTACTGTTTTCTATCAGTTGGCAAGGTGCGCACACAATCCCAGTGTTGTACAGCTTGCTTCTTCACCTTCCCGAAGCTGCCGCTCTCGCCGGCTGCCGGAGCCCAAGAAGCGGCTTCTTCGCGCAAAGACGATTGTGCCGCTCACAGTGCTCTCCTTAGCGCGGCTTCTGCCGAAAGACGCCCGGCAGCGGCTCTTACCTCCGGAGAGCATCCTACCTTCCTCTTTAGCTCCTCTTCTCATCTACACCTCGGCAACAAGCTTTTCCACTATGTCTGGCTAGGAAAAACTGTGCCAGCACAGAAAACATCTCCCATCGTGTTCTAAGAAGTTGCACGGATGTCTGCCAAGTGTTTGGCAGGAAGAAAAGAAAAGTTGTCCAAAACAGCTTCCAATCGAATGTTCCTGTGATTGGAAAAGTCAGGAGAGTGCAAAGGTACTGTTTTCTATCAGTTGGCAAGGTGCGCACACAATCCCAGTGTTGTACAGCTTGCTTCTTCACCTTCCCGAAGCTGCCGCTCTCGCCGGCTGCCGGAGCCCAAGAAGCGGCTTCTTCGCGCAAAGACGATTGTGCCGCTCACAGCGCTCTCCTTAGCGCGGCTTCTGCCGAAAGACGCCCGGCAGCGGCTCTTACCTCCGGAGAGCATCCTACCTTCCTCTTTAGCTCCTCTTCTCATCTACACCTCGGCAACAAGCTTTCCCACTATGTCTGGCTAGGAAAAACTGTGCCAGCACAGAAAACATCTCCCATCGTGTTCTAGAAGTTGCACGGATGTCTGCCAAGTGTTTGGCAGGAAGAAAAGAAAAGTTGTCCAAAACAGGCTTCCAATCGAATGTTCCTGTGATTGGAAAAGTCAGGAGAGTGCAAAGGTACTGTTTTCTATCAGTTGGCAAGGTGCGCACACAATCCCAGTGTTGTACAGCTTGCTTCTTCACCTTCCCGAAGCTGCCGCTCTCGCCGGCTGCCGGAGCCCAAGAAGCGGCTTCTTCGCGCAAAGACGATTGTGCCGCTCACAGTGCTCTCCTTAGCGCGGCTTCTGCCGAAAGACGCCCGGCAGCGGCTCTTACCTCCGGAGAGCATCCTACCTTCCTCTTTAGCTCCTCTTCTCATCTACACCTCGGCAACAAGCTTTTCCACTATGTCTGGCTAGGAAAAACTGTGCCAGCACAGAAAACATCTCCCATCGTGTTCTAGAAGTTGCACGGATGTCTGCCAAGTGTTTGGCAGGAAGAAAAGAAAAGTTGTCCAAAACAGCTTCCAATCGAATGTTCCTGTGATTGGAAAAGTCAGGAGAGTGCAAAGGTACTGTTTTCTATCAGTTGGCAAGGTGCGCACACAATCCCAGTGTTGTACAGCTTGCTTCTTCACCTTCCCGAAGCTGCCGCTCTCGCCGGCTGCCGGAGCCCAAGAAGCGGCTTCTTCGCGCAAAGACGATTGTGCCGCTCACAGTGCTCTCCTTAGCGCGGCTTCTGCCGAAAGACGCCCGGCAGCGGCTCTTACCTCCGGAGAGCATCCTACCTTCCTCTTTAGCTCCTCTTCTCATCTACACCTCGGCAACAAGCTTTTCCACTATGTCTGGCTAGGAAAAACTGTGCCAGCACAGAAAACATCTCCCATCGTGTTCTAGAAGTTGCACGGATGTCTGCCAAGTGTTTGGCAGGAAGAAAAGAAAAGTTGTCCAAAACAGCTTCCAATCGAATGTTCCTGTGATTGGAAAAGTCAGGAGAGTGCAAAGGTACTGTTTTCTATCAGTTGGCAAGGTGCGCACACAATCCCAGTGTTGTACAGCTTGCTTCTTCACCTTCCCGAAGCTGCCGCTCTCGCCGGCTGCCGGAGCCCAAGAAGCGGCTTCTTCGCGCAAAGACGATTGTGCCGCTCACAGTGCTCTCCTTAGCGCGGCTTCTGCCGAAAGACGCCCGGCAGCGGCTCTTACCTCCGGAGAGCATCCTACCTTCCTCTTTAGCTCCTCTTCTCATCTACACCTCGGCAACAAGCTTTTCCACTATGTCTGGCTAGGAAAAACTGTGCCAGCACAGAAAACATCTCCCATCGTGTTCTAGAAGTTGCACGGATGTCTGCCAAGTGTTTGGCAGGAAGAAAAGAAAAGTTGTCCAAAACAGCTTCCAATCGAATGTTCCTGTGATTGGAAAAGTCAGGAGAGTGCAAAGGTACTGTTTTCTATCAGTTGGCAAGGTGCGCACACAATCCCAGTGTTGTACAGCTTGCTTCTTCACCTTCCCGAAGCTGCCGCTCTCGCCGGCTGCCGGAGCCCAAGAAGCGGCTTCTTCGCGCAAAGACGATTGTGCCGCTCACAGTGCTCTCCTTAGCGCGGCTTCTGCCGAAAGACGCCCGGCAGCGGCTCTTACCTCCGGAGAGCATCCTACCTTCCTCTTTAGCTCCTCTTCTCATCTACACCTCGGCAACAAGCTTTTCCACTATGTCTGGCTAGGAAAAACTGTGCCAGCACAGAAAACATCTCCCATCGTGTTCTAGAAGTTGCACGGATGTCTGCCAAGTGTTTGGCAGGAAGAAAAGAAAAGTTGTCCAAAACAGCTTCCAATCGAATGTTCCTGTGATTGGAAAAGTCAGGAGAGTGCAAAGGTACTGTTTTCTATCAGTTGGCAAGGTGCGCACACAATCCCAGTGTTGTACAGCTTGCTTCTTCACCTTCCCGAAGCTGCCGCTCTCGCCGGCTGCCGGAGCCCAAGAAGCGGCTTCTTCGCGCAAAGACGATTGTGCCGCTCACAGTGCTCTCCTTAGCGCGGCTTCTGCCGAAAGACGCCCGGCAGCGGCTCTTACCTCCGGAGAGCATCCTACCTTCCTCTTTAGCTCCTCTTCTCATCTACACCTCGGCAACAAGCTTTTCCACTATGTCTGGCTAGGAAAAACTGTGCCAGCACAGAAAACATCTCCCATCGTGTTCTAGAAGTTGCACGGATGTCTGCCAAGTGTTTGGCAGGAAGAAAAGAAAAGTTGTCCAAAACAGCTTCCAATCGAATGTTCCTGTGATTGGAAAAGTCAGGAGAGTGCAAAGGTACTGTTTTCTATCAGTTGGCAAGGTGCGCACACAATCCCAGTGTTGTACAGCTTGCTTCTTCACCTTCCCGAAGCTGCCGCTCTCGCCGGCTGCCGGAGCCCAAGAAGCGGCTTCTTCGCGCAAAGACGATTGTGCCGCTCACAGTGCTCTCCTTAGCGCGGCTTCTGCCGAAAGACGCCCGGCAGCGGCTCTTACCTCCGGAGAGCATCCTACCTTCCTCTTTAGCTCCTCTTCTCATCTACACCTCGGCAACAAGCTTTTCCACTATGTCTGGCTAGGAAAAACTGTGCCAGCACAGAAAACATCTCCCATCGTGTTCTAGAAGTTGCACGGATGTCTGCCAAGTGTTTGGCAGGAAGAAAAGAAAAGTTGTCCAAAACAGCTTCCAATCGAATGTTCCTGTGATTGGAAAAGTCAGGAGAGTGCAAAGGTACTGTTTTCTATCAGTTGGCAAGGTGCGCACACAATCCCAGTGTTGTACAGCTTGCTTCTTCACCTTCCCGAAGCTGCCGCTCTCGCCGGCTGCCGGAGCCCAAGAAGCGGCTTCTTCGCGCAAAGACGATTGTGCCGCTCACAGTGCTCTCCTTAGCGCGGCTTCTGCCGAAAGACGCCCGGCAGCGGCTCTTACCTCCGGAGAGCATCCTACCTTCCTCTTTAGCTCCTCTTCTCATCTACACCTCGGCAACAAGCTTTTCCACTATGTCTGGCTAGGAAAAACTGTGCCAGCACAGAAAACATCTCCCATCGTGTTCTAGAAGTTGCACGGATGTCTGCCAAGTGTTTGGCAGGAAGAAAAGAAAAGTTGTCCAAAACAGCTTCCAATCGAATGTTCCTGTGATTGGAAAAGTCAGGAGAGTGCAAAGGTACTGTTTTCTATCAGTTGGCAAGGTGCGCACACAATCCCAGTGTTGTACAGCTTGCTTCTTCACCTTCCCGAAGCTGCCGCTCTCGCCGGCTGCCGGAGCCCAAGAAGCGGCTTCTTCGCGCAAAGACGATTGTGCCGCTCACAGGGCTCTCCTTAGCGCGGCTTCTGCCGAAAGACGCCCGGCAGCGGCTCTTACCTCCGGAGAGCATCCTACCTTCCTCTTTAGCTCCTCTTCTCATCTACACCTCGGCAACAAGCTTTTCCACTATGTCTGGCTAGGAAAAACTGTGCCAGCACAGAAAACATCTCCCATCGTGTTCTAGAAGTTGCACGGATGTCTGCCAAGTGTTTGGCAGGAAGAAAAGAAAAGTTGTCCAAAACAGCTTCCAATCGAATGTTCCTGTGATTGGAAAAGTCAGGAGAGTGCAAAGGTACTGTTTTCTATCAGTTGGCAAGGTGCGCACACAATCCCAGTGTTGTACAGCTTGCTTCTTCACCTTCCCGAAGCTGCCGCTCTCGCCGGCTGCCGGAGCCCAAGAAGCGGCTTCTTCGCGCAAAGACGATTGTGCCGCTCACAGTGCTCTCCTTAGCGCGGCTTCTGCCGAAAGACGCCCGGCAGCGGCTCTTACCTCCGGAGAGCATCCTACCTTCCTCTTTAGCTCCTCTTCTCATCTACACCTCGGCAACAAGCTTTTCCACTATGTCTGGCTAGGAAAAACTGTGCCAGCACAGAAAACATCTCCCATCGTGTTCTAGAAGTTGCACGGATGTCTGCCAAGTGTTTGGCAGGAAGAAAAGAAAAGTTGTCCAAAACAGCTTCCAATCGAATGTTCCTGTGATTGGAAAAGTCAGGAGAGTGCAAAGGTACTGTTTTCTATCAGTTGGCAAGGTGCGCACACAATCCCAGTGTTGTACAGCTTGCTTCTTCACCTTCCCGAAGCTGCCGCTCTCGCCGGCTGCCGGAGCCCAAGAAGCGGCTTCTTCGCGCAAAGACGATTGTGCCGCTCACAGCGCTCTCCTTAGCGCGGCTTCTGCCGAAAGACGCCCGGCAGCGGCTCTTACCTCCGGAGAGCATCCTACCTTCCTCTTTAGCTCCTCTTCTCATCTACACCTCGGCAACAAGCTTTTCCACTATGTCTGGCTAGGAAAAACTGTGCCAGCACAGAAAACATCTCCCATCGTGTTCTAGAAGTTGCACGGATGTCTGCCAAGTGTTTGGCAGGAAGAAAAGAAAAGTTGTCCAAAACAGCTTCCAATCGAATGTTCCTGTGATTGGAAAAGTCAGGAGAGTGCAAAGGTACTGTTTTCTATCAGTTGGCAAGGTGCGCACACAATCCCAGTGTTGTACAGCTTGCTTCTTCACCTTCCCGAAGCTGCCGCTCTCGCCGGCTGCCGGAGCCCAAGAAGCGGCTTCTTCGCGCAAAGACGATTGTGCCGCTCACAGTGCTCTCCTTAGCGCGGCTTCTGCCGAAAGACGCCCGGCAGCGGCTCTTACCTCCGGAGAGCATCCTACCTTCCTCTTTAGCTCCTCTTCTCATCTACACCTCGGCAACAAGCTTTTCCACTATGTCTGGCTAGGAAAAACTGTGCCAGCACAGAAAACATCTCCCATCGTGTTCTAGAAGTTGCACGGATGTCTGCCAAGTGTTTGGCAGGAAGAAAAGAAAAGTTGTCCAAAACAGCTTCCAATCGAATGTTCCTGTGATTGGAAAAGTCAGGAGAGTGCAAAGGTACTGTTTTCTATCAGTTGGCAAGGTGCGCACACAATCCCAGTGTTGTACAGCTTGCTTCTTCACCTTCCCGAAGCTGCCGCTCTCGCCGGCTGCCGGAGCCCAAGAAGCGGCTTCTTCGCGCAAAGACGATTGTGCCGCTCACAGCGCTCTCCTTAGCGCGGCTTCTGCCGAAAGACGCCCGGCAGCGGCTCTTACCTCCGGAGAGCATCCTACCTTCCTCTTTAGCTCCTCTTCTCATCTACACCTCGGCAACAAGCTTTTCCACTATGTCTGGCTAGGAAAAACTGTGCCAGCACAGAAAACATCTCCCATCGTGTTCTAGAAGTTGCACGGATGTCTGCCAAGTGTTTGGCAGGAAGAAAAGAAAAGTTGTCCAAAACAGCTTCCAATCGAATGTTCCTGTGATTGGAAAAGTCAGGAGAGTGCAAAGGTACTGTTTTCTATCAGTTGGCAAGGTGCGCACACAATCCCAGTGTTGTACAGCTTGCTTCTTCACCTTCCCGAAGCTGCCGCTCTCGCCGGCTGCCGGAGCCCAAGAAGCGGCTTCTTCGCGCAAAGACGATTGTGCCGCTCACAGCGCTCTCCTTAGCGCGGCTTCTGCCGAAAGACGCCCGGCAGCGGCTCTTACCTCCGGAGAGCATCCTACCTTCCTCTTTAGCTCCTCTTCTCATCTACACCTCGGCAACAAGCTTTTCCACTATGTCTGGCTAGGAAAAACTGTGCCAGCACAGAAAACATCTCCCATCGTGTTCTAGAAGTTGCACGGATGTCTGCCAAGTGTTTGGCAGGAAGAAAAGAAAAGTTGTCCAAAACAGCTTCCAATCGAATGTTCCTGTGATTGGAAAAGTCAGGAGAGTGCAAAGGTACTGTTTTCTATCAGTTGGCAAGGTGCGCACACAATCCCAGTCTTGTACAGCTTGCTTCTTCACCTTCCCGAAGCTGCCGCTCTCGCCGGCTGCCGGAGCCCAAGAAGCGGCTTCTTCGCGCAAAGACGATTGTGCCGCTCACAGCGCTCTCCTTAGCGCGGCTTCTGCCGAAAGACGCCCGGCAGCGGCTCTTACCTCCGGAGAGCATCCTACCTTCCTCTTTAGCTCCTCTTCTCATCTACACCTCGGCAACAAGCTTTTCCACTATGTCTGGCTAGGAAAAACTGTGCCAGCACAGAAAACATCTCCCATCGTGTTCTAGAAGTTGCACGGATGTCTGCCAAGTGTTTGGCAGGAAGAAAAGAAAAGTTGTCCAAAACAGCTTCCAATCGAATGTTCCTGTGATTGGAAAAGTCAGGAGAGTGCAAAGGTACTGTTTTCTATCAGTTGGCAAGGTGCGCACACAATCCCAGTGTTGTACAGCTTGCTTCTTCACCTTCCCGAAGCTGCCGCTCTCGCCGGCTGCCGGAGCCCAAGAAGCGGCTTCTTCGCGCAAAGACGATTGTGCCGCTCACAGCGCTCTCCTTAGCGCGGCTTCTGCCGAAAGACGCCCGGCAGCGGCTCTTACCTCCGGAGAGCATCCTACCTTCCTCTTTAGCTCCTCTTCTCATCTACACCTCGGCAACAAGCTTTTCCACTATGTCTGGCTAGGAAAAACTGTGCCAGCACAGAAAACATCTCCCATCGTGTTCTAGAAGTTGCACGGATGTCTGCCAAGTGTTTGGCAGGAAGAAAAGAAAAGTTGTCCAAAACAGCTTCCAATCGAATGTTCCTGTGATTGGAAAAGTCAGGAGAGTGCAAAGGTACTGTTTTCTATCAGTTGGCAAGGTGCGCACACAATCCCAGTGTTGTACAGCTTGCTTCTTCACCTTCCCGAAGCTGCCGCTCTCGCCGGCTGCCGGAGCCCAAGAAGCGGCTTCTTCGCGCAAAGACGATTGTGCCGCTCACAGCGCTCTCCTTAGCGCGGCTTCTGCCGAAAGACGCCCGGCAGCGGCTCTTACCTCCGGAGAGCATCCTACCTTCCTCTTTAGCTCCTCTTCTCATCTACACCTCGGCAACAAGCTTTTCCACTATGTCTGGCTAGGAAAAACTGTGCCAGCACAGAAAACATCTCCCATCGTGTTCTAGAAGTTGCACGGATGTCTGCCAAGTGTTTGGCAGGAAGAAAAGAAAAGTTGTCCAAAACAGCTTCCAATCGAATGTTCCTGTGATTGGAAAAGTCAGGAGAGTGCAAAGGTACTGTTTTCTATCAGTTGGCAAGGTGCGCACACAATCCCAGTGTTGTACAGCTTGCTTCTTCACCTTCCCGAAGCTGCCGCTCTCGCCGGCTGCCGGAGCCCAAGAAGCGGCTTCTTCGCGCAAAGACGATTGTGCCGCTCACAGCGCTCTCCTTAGCGCGGCTTCTGCCGAAAGACGCCCGGCAGCGGCTCTTACCTCCGGAGAGCATCCTACCTTCCTCTTTAGCTCCTCTTCTCATCTACACCTCGGCAACAAGCTTTTCCACTATGTCTGGCTAGGAAAAACTGTGCCAGCACAGAAAACATCTCCCATCGTGTTCTAGAAGTTGCACGGATGTCTGCCAAGTGTTTGGCAGGAAGAAAAGAAAAGTTGTCCAAAACAGCTTCCAATCGAATGTTCCTGTGATTGGAAAAGTCAGGAGAGTGCAAAGGTACTGTTTTCTATCAGTTGGCAAGGTGCGCACACAATCCCAGTGTTGTACAGCTTGCTTCTTCACCTTCCCGAAGCTGCCGCTCTCGCCGGCTGCCGGAGCCCAAGAAGCGGCTTCTTCGCGCAAAGACGATTGTGCCGCTCACAGCGCTCTCCTTAGCGCGGCTTCTGCCGAAAGACGCCCGGCAGCGGCTCTTACCTCCGGAGAGCATCCTACCTTCCTCTTTAGCTCCTCTTCTCATCTACACCTCGGCAACAAGCTTTTCCACTATGTCTGGCTAGGAAAAACTGTGCCAGCACAGAAAACATCTCCCATCGTGTTCTAGAAGTTGCACGGATGTCTGCCAAGTGTTTGGCAGGAAGAAAAGAAAAGTTGTCCAAAACAGCTTCCAATCGAATGTTCCTGTGATTGGAAAAGTCAGGAGAGTGCAAAGGTACTGTTTTCTATCAGTTGGCAAGGTGCGCACACAATCCCAGTCTTGTACAGCTTGCTTCTTCACCTTCCCGAAGCTGCCGCTCTCGCCGGCTGCCGGAGCCCAAGAAGCGGCTTCTTCGCGCAAAGACGATTGTGCCGCTCACAGCGCTCTCCTTAGCGCGGCTTCTGCCGAAAGACGCCCGGCAGCGGCTCTTACCTCCGGAGAGCATCCTACCTTCCTCTTTAGCTCCTCTTCTCATCTACACCTCGGCAACAAGCTTTTCCACTATGTCTGGCTAGGAAAAACTGTGCCAGCACAGAAAACATCTCCCATCGTGTTCTAGAAGTTGCACGGATGTCTGCCAAGTGTTTGGCAGGAAGAAAAGAAAAGTTGTCCAAAACAGCTTCCAATCGAATGTTCCTGTGATTGGAAAAGTCAGGAGAGTGCAAAGGTACTGTTTTCTATCAGTTGGCAAGGTGCGCACACAATCCCAGTGTTGTACAGCTTGCTTCTTCACCTTCCCGAAGCTGCCGCTCTCGCCGGCTGCCGGAGCCCAAGAAGCGGCTTCTTCGCGCAAAGACGATTGTGCCGCTCACAGCGCTCTCCTTAGCGCGGCTTCTGCCGAAAGACGCCCGGCAGCGGCTCTTACCTCCGGAGAGCATCCTACCTTCCTCTTTAGCTCCTCTTCTCATCTACACCTCGGCAACAAGCTTTTCCACTATGTCTGGCTAGGAAAAACTGTGCCAGCACAGAAAACATCTCCCATCGTGTTCTAGAAGTTGCACGGATGTCTGCCAAGTGTTGGCAGGAAGAAAAGAAAAGTTGTCCAAAACAGCTTCCAATCGAATGTTCCTGTGATTGGAAAAGTCAGGAGAGTGCAAAGGTACTGTTTTCTATCAGTTGGCAAGGTGCGCACACAATCCCAGTGTTGTACAGCTTGCTTCTTCACCTTCCCGAAGCTGCCGCTCTCGCCGGCTGCCGGAGCCCAAGAAGCGGCTTCTTCGCGCAAAGACGATTGTGCCGCTCACAGCGCTCTCCTTAGCGCGGCTTCTGCCGAAAGACGCCCGGCAGCGGCTCTTACCTCCGGAGAGCATCCTACCTTCCTCTTTAGCTCCTCTTCTCATCTACACCTCGGCAACAAGCTTTCCCACTATGTCTGGCTAGGAAAAACTGTGCCAGCACAGAAAACATCTCCCATCGTGTTCTAGAAGTTGCACGGATGTCTGCCAAGTGTTTGGCAGGAAGAAAAGAAAAGTTGTCCAAAACAGCTTCCAATCGAATGTTCCTGTGATTGGAAAAGTCAGGAGAGTGCAAAGGTACTGTTTTCTATCAGTTGGCAAGGTGCGCACACAATCCCAGTGTTGTACAGCTTGCTTCTTCACCTTCCCGAAGCTGCCGCTCTCGCCGGCTGCCGGAGCCCAAGAAGCGGCTTCTTCGCGCAAAGACGATTGTGCCGCTCACAGCGCTCTCCTTAGCGCGGCTTCTGCCGAAAGACGCCCGGCAGCGGCTCTTACCTCCGGAGAGCATCCTACCTTCCTCTTTAGCTCCTCTTCTCATCTACACCTCGGCAACAAGCTTTTCCACTATGTCTGGCTAGGAAAAACTGTGCCAGCACAGAAAACATCTCCCCTCGTGTTCTAGAAGTTGCACGGATGTCTGCCAAGTGTTTGGCAGGAAGAAAAGAAAAGTTGTCCAAAACAGCTTCCAATCGAATGTTCCTGTGATTGGAAAAGTCAGGAGAGTGCAAAGGTACTGTTTTCTATCAGTTGGCAAGGTGCGCACACAATCCCAGTGTTGTACAGCTTGCTTCTTCACCTTCCCGAAGCTGCCGCTCTCGCCGGCTGCCGGAGCCCAAGAAGCGGCTTCTTCGCGCAAAGACGATTGTGCCGCTCACAGCGCTCTCCTTAGCGCGGCTTCTGCCGAAAGACGCCCGGCAGCGGCTCTTACCTCCGGAGAGCATCCTACCTTCCTCTTTAGCTCCTCTTCTCATCTACACCTCGGCAACAAGCTTTTCCACTATGTCTGGCTAGGAAAAACTGTGCCAGCACAGAAAACATCTCCCATCGTGTTCTAGAAGTTGCACGGATGTCTGCCAAGTGTTTGGCAGGAAGAAAAGAAAAGTTGTCCAAAACAGCTTCCAATCGAATGTTCCTGTGATTGGAAAAGTCAGGAGAGTGCAAAGGTACTGTTTTCTATCAGTTGGCAAGGTGCGCACACAATCCCAGTGTTGTACAGCTTGCTTCTTCACCTTCCCGAAGCTGCCGCTCTCGCCGCTGCCGGAGCCCAAGAAGCGGCTTCTTCGCGCAAAGACGATTGTGCCGCTCACAGCGCTCTCCTTAGCGCGGCTTCTGCCGAAAGACGCCCGGCAGCGGCTCTTACCTCCGGAGAGCATCCTACCTTCCTCTTTAGCTCCTCTTCTCATCTACACCTCGGCAACAAGCTTTTCCACTATGTCTGGCTAGGAAAAACTGTGCCAGCACAGAAAACATCTCCCATCGTGTTCTAGAAGTTGCACGGATGTCTGCCAAGTGTTTGGCAGGAAGAAAAGAAAAGTTGTCCAAAACAGCTTCCAATCGAATGTTCCTGTGATTGGAAAAGTCAGGAGAGTGCAAAGGTACTGTTTTCTATCAGTTGGCAAGGTGCGCACACAATCCCAGTCTTGTACAGCTTGCTTCTTCACCTTCCGAAGCTGCCGCTCTCGCCGGCTGCCGGAGCCCAAGAAGCGGCTTCTTCGCGCAAAGACGATTGTGCCGCTCACAGTGCTCTCCTTAGCGCGGCTTCTGCCGAAAGACGCCCGGCAGCGGCTCTTACCTCCGGAGAGCATCCTACCTTCCTCTTTAGCTCCTCTTCTCATCTACACCTCGGCAACAAGCTTTTCCACTATGTCTGGCTAGGAAAAACTGTGCCAGCACAGAAAACATCTCCCATCGTGTTCTAGAAGTTGCACGGATGTCTGCCAAGTGTTTGGCAGGAAGAAAAGAAAAGTTGTCCAAAACAGCTTCCAATCGAATGTTCCTGTGATTGGAAAAGTCAGGAGAGTGCAAAGGTACTGTTTTCTATCAGTTGGCAAGGTGCGCACACAATCCCAGTGTTGTACAGCTTGCTTCTTCACCTTCCCGAAGCTGCCGCTCTCGCCGGCTGCCGGAGCCCAAGAAGCGGCTTCTTCGCGCAAAGACGATTGTGCCGCTCACAGCGCTCTCCTTAGCGCGGCTTCTGCCGAAAGACGCCCGGCAGCGGCTCTTACCTCCGGAGAGCATCCTACCTTCCTCTTTAGCTCCTCTTCTCATCTACACCTCGGCAACAAGCTTTTCCACTATGTCTGGCTAGGAAAAACTGTGCCAGCACAGAAAACATCTCCCATCGTGTTCTAGAAGTTGCACGGATGTCTGCCAAGTGTTTGGCAGGAAGAAAAGAAAAGTTGTCCAAAACAGCTTCCAATCGAATGTTCCTGTGATTGGAAAGTCAGGAGAGTGCAAAGGTACTGTTTTCTATCAGTTGGCAAGGTGCGCACACAATCCCAGTGTTGTACAGCTTGCTTCTTCACCTTCCCGAAGCTGCCGCTCTCGCCGGCTGCCGGAGCCCAAGAAGCGGCTCTTCGCGCAAAGACGATTGTGCCGCTCACAGCGCTCTCCTTAGCGCGGCTTCTGCCGAAAGACGCCCGGCAGCGGCTCTTACCTCCGGAGAGCATCCTACCTTCCTCTTTAGCTCCTCTTCTCATCTACACCTCGGCAACAAGCTTTTCCACTATGTCTGGCTAGGAAAAACTGTGCCAGCACAGAAAACATCTCCCATCGTGTTCTAGAAGTTGCACGGATGTCTGCCAAGTGTTTGGCAGGAAGAAAAGAAAAGTTGTCCAAAACGGCTTCCAATCGAATGTTCCTGTGATTGGAAAAGTCAGGAGAGTGCAAAGGTACTGTTTTCTATCAGTTGGCAAGGTGCGCACACAATCCCAGTGTTGTACAGCTTGCTTCTTCACCTTCCCGAAGCTGCCGCTCTCGCCGGCTGCCGGAGCCCAAGAAGCGGCTTCTTCGCGCAAAGACGATTGTGCCGCTCACAGCGCTCTCCTTAGCGCGGCTTCTGCCGAAAGACGCCCGGCAGCGGCTCTA